>NW_020884958.1:1219714-1326559 GCF_003945725.1 Corapipo altera
CCCTGCTCCCAAATGTTCTGCCCCTCTTGGTGTTTTCCAAACTTCTTGCCCCTACTTTCCTGTTTTTATTAGATGGGAAGGCATTGTTGGGAAAGGCTTCCAGATTTCTGGAGATATGAATCTACATTCATGACTAAAGCTTTCCAACGTACAGTGGGACAACATGTGCCAAAAATAAAACCAAACTGAGATTCTAATATCACAAAAAGTTATGTTTTGTTAACCCATTATCGAGGATGGATTCTTGAATGTTTTAGGCATGTGCTCAAGCAAAGTACAAAATACTTAGAAATTTATGATAGAGGGGAGTAGCTGTCAACTTGAGATTTGCATGTTCTCAGGGTGCATGCTTGCACACCCTGTGCTATCCTCTGAGGACCCTGTTCACCTTCAGGGCTGAGGGTCCCCTCAGACAGCTGCATATGGCTCTGAGCAAGTGGGGGTGGAGGCTCCTGGGCCCAAGGGCTGTGCTGCTGCCCAGCAGAGGGACTGGAGGGGCTTGAGAAAGGGGCGACAGGAACCTCCTGCAGGTCAACCAGGAGAAGAGCCAAGTCCTGCACCCTGGGAAGAGTGAACTGGCAGGCAGAGTACTAATAGAGTGGCAGCAGCTCCCGCAGCAGTCCACTCAGCATTCCCTCCCCCCATACCACCCTAGGCATCATCTTAAATACCCTCACCATAGTAGCCCCTGAAATGCCCGCTGGCCACTTCACCAGTATCCAAGCAAAGTTCGCCTGGTGGGCCCTGAGTGTCCACTGGCTGGTTCCCCAGTTTCCCCTCAAGATCTGCCTGGCATACCTTATTTGGGAGAGTAAGTCCTTGCTGTGTTATTGGTTGTAACACTTTTTAGCTTTTTTGCTCCTCTGTGGCTTGCTAGGTGCTTCCTGGAGCTTTTTCAAACAGCTCAGCTCCTGCAGCAGTGTAGCTGTTGCATCAAGACTTTTTAGCTCCATGCTCAAGGCAATGGCTAAGCAGACTTCATCTTTTAATCAATCCTTTGCAGGTGGTTTCAAGCTATTATAGTGTGTAGCCATTTCATAGTTAGACATTCACCTGGTGCTTAAGGTTGTTAGTGTATTTACATGTGTATGTATGCATATATGTATTTGCAAATTTTGTTAAGAATCCTTCAAATATCTGTTGTAGATATTTCTCACCTAAATTTCAGCTTCTAAAATTTGGATCTACTGGACAGGAAATAAAATAAACTTCTAAACTAAAAAAATAAAAAAGGAAGAAATATACTTTCTGTCACGGCCAAGACTGTATCCTAATACCTTTAATCTTTGGGCCAGAATAGAAATTATCCATGATTCAGATTTTTAAAACTACTCTTTCTGGACCTGCAATATCTGTTAGGTCAATCTCATAAGACCCTTCTCAGACCTTTGTCTGTTTTCTGTCACCTTCTTGACTTGCAGAATAGATATGGGATGGCTCCCCAGGCAATGGGGGTGAAGATTAATAGAAAGCCATATAGGTTTGCTGCAGATGATATGTTTTTATCACTTAGATTCTTCTTCATTCGTATGGCAAGAACAACAGGAACTTGACAAAACTACAACTCAATTTTCCCGATAAATATAGAAGGCAATTAAACCACGTGTGCATTTTAATTTTTTTTCAGTCTGTGTGGAATGGCTGACGATTTCCCATAAGAAAATTCCTGTGGCACCAAAAATATAAGCCTTCATTTTTATCCTGAATAATCTTTTTCCATATCAATAAAAGAAAACACGATTTCTGATATCAATTTATTTACTTACATAATCAGTATCTCCTAGAACTTGATTTAATAAGCTCAAGTTTTGGGTAGTAATTCAATGTCAGTAGACTTGCAGTTCCTGTCCATTAATGCAGGAATTTCTTCCATTATTTTCTAGATATTCAAGTGAATTAATATGTCAATGTGTTTATAACTAATTATTCTGGGTTAGTTGCTTTTGGATTTTTTTTAACTGTAAAGCTAGACATCTGAAGTATTTATTTACCTCTACTCATTTCCAAATTAATGAGTGTTTATTGCATTTCTGAATTAACATCTGAGTAATATCAAGTCTGTACTTCCAGTGCATTTATAGATTTAAAATGTGTAGCAGAATTTTGTTCATGCTTAGGAATACATTCCTGCAGCAGTCCAATTTAGGACCTGGAAATGAGAATGATTTTTTTATTAGGCTATGTCCTGCATGACATAGTTGCTGTAAAGATAGCTGAGGAATGTATATATATCACAGACTTGAGTAAACAGTTTTGGAGATGCAATAATGATGTCAACAAAAATAGTAGGATTGTGTAATAAAATATTATGTATATAGCAAGGGTACCAAGTAAAATCTTCTAAAAATTCCCGGTATTGATGTTTTATTGGTACCAGTTCTAAATATGGAGAAAAAAACCCCTCTGGATGGATGAACTAAAGTTCTAAAGAACTTAGTACGAACAAAAGTCTCAAGAGTACAAGAACATTACTACGTGAGTGGGAAGCCATGTTTTGTGCTTATTCCTCCTGATTGATCATTTCTGGACATCTATCCAAAAAAGTCCACATCAGTGAAGAAAAGCTCACAAAAAATGAGTGTAGCAAAGACCTTAAGGCAAATTACAAATCATCTTGTGGTCCTTTTGATCACAAAAGGATGATTGTCTTCAAATTGAGGGAGAAGAAAGACACACTTTTTAATTGTATTCCTTGCTCATTGCAGGGGAGTTGGACTAGAACACCTTTAAAAAGTCCCTTCCAACTCAAACTGTTCTATGATTCTTTGATAGATATATTTTTTAAAAGTCCTGAGCATTTTGATTTAGTGGCTTACTCTCAGTGAATTGTCTCACCATTGTCTGACATGTGATACAAGCAGGAACAGAGAGACCTATTGGGGAATGCACAACCTTTTTTCTCTTTCACTGGAAAAAAATCTTTTGGAAGATAGATTTTTATCCATCATTTGTGTAGCAAAAGCTATATTTAGCCATTGAAAATATATTACAACATCGATACTGACACTGAGTCACTTGATGAAGAAAGGAAGATGTAGATGGGGAAGAATTTAGAAGTGTTAAAACTGAGACTCTGCCTTGTGCTTGCAGAATGCAAACTGGCATTTCACCTCTTGGTGTCACTGCAGCATTTGATGTTTGCAATTACTAGCCCACGTTACTGTTGTATTTGGGTTTGTGGTTTTTTGTTATTATTATTTTTTTTATTTATTTGATGTCATTTTTTGTTTTAGGGCTTTTTTTAACTGTAGTCACTGCAGCTGTTTTTAAACAAGTCAGAATAAAAGATAGCAATTAAACTGAGAGCAGCTAATAGCTTTCAGGTCTGCCAGTGACTTTTGCCAAACACTAAACCAGCAGCGTGAAGCCTCAGGCACCAGATTGGTTTGGAATGAATTGATTCAGAGGTGGATAGGACTTACAGAATTCAGAGTTTAGAAATCTGTCAAATCTATTATAGTAATTTGTGAACTTGCTCAAGTTCATACTATTCTTCCTCTTGTGTCTATACCTGTTCCAATTCTTAAAAATAAGTATCTTCTGACGCTTCTATATACATCTTCTCTCTGTGAGGTGTACAGCATTTCACATACAAACTGTTTTCTTTAAAATACTATTCAGACTCTGAATTTATTTCAGGCAGTGATTTTGTCTGTGCTGTATACCATGCATGGCACGTCAGATAGGGCTCCTGTCTTGCCCAATGCCTCTATGAATTGAAGAAAGAAATAAAGGAAAAATAAATAATTCTACACTGAACCAAGAGGATCCTAAAATAGAGGCTGGTAGATGAACATGTGCTGTGCCAGTGAAGGAGCAAATACATTCCTTGGTGTCCCTATGTAGCCATCTGCAACTGATTCTTTAATTTGCTTCTGCTTCTTTCCGTGCTGTCTTTGCTTACTTATCCTGTCTCATTGGTCTAATTTCTTTGTTGAACATACATATTTTTTACTGTTTCCTGACTGGTCCTGAAAGTGAGAAGCAAAAATGAAATGTCTAGCTGAAATACAAGGTTAATATTGTGTGGATCAAATTTTCCAACAAAGTGATTTCTTTGTTCTTAATTTTGAGAGGAAATAGTCACCCTTGGCTTTAAACCTTTGCAATGTTCTGGAAGACTGGCAATGCAGTGTTTGAAGGCACTGATAGTGGAGAATTTCTTTTACCAGATAGTGCAAGGAAGGCTGAAGAGAGAAGGGCTGAAAGGCCACTATGGTGAATAGTGTTCAGTGTAATTTAATTTCCAAATGAGAGAAATGAGGCAATGTAGTATTGACAAAGATGCTGCCTCTGTGAAACTGGTAAACTAGATCATAAGCAGATATTGTTCCTGCTAATAATTTATCAATAGAAAGAAGCAAGAAGGAGAAACACCCTTTACATGCTAAACTACCAACTTGTTTCTCTTGAATCAACCAGATCAATTTGATTGTTTTTTACAACCCTGCAGCAATTTAAGGTAATGTGCCTTCAGCATGTGTATAAAGATAATGCAAACAGGGAAAAATCAGTCCATTGGGTGTTTATTCCCACTTCACCCCCTGCACTCCCCCTCCCACCAAAAAGGGGAATAAGGCTGAGAAGGGTAATTAAAACCTGTTCAAGATTCCCCAGTTCCGTTATTATATTATCCACTCTCTCTGAGTAGGCAAAGTACATAAACACTTGTATATAAATAATCATCATCATGGCTGGGCTTCGCGAACGAAGATTTGGGAAGGCACTATCCACATTTGCTACAGGCACGCTGGTGGCTTATGAGGCCAGTACGTGACAGACATATCCGATTGCAAAAGGCACAGCAGAAAGACTCCTTAGAAGGTGTGTTCTGCAAGACACGGTTCTTTCTGCATTGCCTTTTTTCCTCAAGAGTGATCCTGCGTGTTTTCTCGAAAGAGACAGCTGCGTTATAGATGCTGTGTCTCCAGGCCTCCCGATTTGAGGCCAGAGTAGACCAGTTATGGTGATCAATAAGGCCAAGGCTGAGATGTTGTTTCAGGGAGTCCTTGTGTCTTTTCTTCGGGGCTCCTCTCTTGTGGCAGCCAGTGGCAAGTTCACCATAGAGCAGGATCTTAGGGAGGTGGTGGTTGGTCCTTCATCCTTGAGACGTGCCCTGCCCATCGCAGCTGTGTTCTCAGCAACATGGCCTCAATACTTGTGACTGCTGCTTGTTCTAGAACAGATGTATTGGTCACATAATCTGAACAGCGGATGTTAAGGATTGTACGGAGGCAGCGTTGATGGAAGCGTTCTAGGAGACGCAGGGGGTGGCGGTAGATGACCCATGATTTGGAACCATATAAGAGAGTAGACAACACTATGGCTCTGTAAACACTGATCTTGGTACTTTTCTTCAGGTGTTTATTTCGCCAAACTCTTTTATGAAGCTTTCTGAAGGCACTGTATGCCTCTGCTAATTTGTTGTCTATCTCTCTGTCAATCTTACCATCTGAGGAGATGAGGCTACCAAGGTAATTAAACTGTTGGACTCATTTGAGCTCTGATTGGCCAATGGTGATGTGGGGATGATGGAAGACTTCCTGAGGTGCAGGTTGATGGAGGACCTCTGTCTTCTTTAAGCTGAGTTCCAGCCCAAAGAGCTCAGCAGCATCTGCAAAGCAGGATGTTAAATGCTGCAGAGCTGCTTCTGTGTGGGCAACAAAGGTGGTGTCATCAGCATAAAGCAGCTCCTGGACAAGATGGTTTAAGGTCTTGGTGTGGGCCTTCAGTCGCCTTAGATTGAATAGACTTCCATCAGTACGGTATCGAATGTAGATACCGTCCTGATCATCGAGGTCTGCTGTGGCCCTTTGGAGCATCATGCTAAAGAAGACAGTGAATAGGGTTGGAGCAAGAACGCAGCCTTGTTTCACACCATTCTTAATTAAAAAGGGCTCAGAAAGTGCATTGCCATATCTGACTTGGCTGTGTTGATCCTCATGGAGTGAGATGATCATTTTAAGTAACTTGGGGGGACAACCTAAACATTCCAAAATCTGCCACAGACCTTTTCTGCTCACAGTATCAAAAGCCTTGGTGAGGTCGACAAAGGTTACATAGAGACCTTTGTTCTGTTCCCTACACTTCTCTTGCAGTTGTCTGAGGACAAATACCATGTCTGTGATGCTCCTGTTGGCTCTGAAACCACACTGACTTTCAGGTAGAATTCCTTCTGCTATAGTGGGTATTAGTCTGTTCAAGAGTATTCTTGCCAGGATTTTGCCAGCAATGGAGAGCAGAGTAATACCACGATAGTTTGAGCAATCTGATTTAATACCTTTCTTCTTATACAAAGTGATGATGACTGCATCACAAAGGTCTGATGGTAGTTCACCGAGCTCCCAACAGCGCACCACAAACTCGTGAAATTTGGCGTGGAGTGCAAGGCCCCCATGTTTCCAGACTTCAGGTGGAATTCCATCAACCCCAGCTGCCTTGCCGATTTTCACCTGCTGTATGGCCTTGAGGGTTTCTCCTAAAGTGGGGGCAGTATCCAATTCATACTTTACTGGTTGTTGTGTGATGGACTGAATTGCTGAATCTTGGACTACACAGCTGGTACTGAAAAGAGTCTGAAAGTGTTCAGACCAATGATTCAGAATGGAGGTTTTATCTGTCAGGAGCGTTTGACCATCTGCGCTGAGTAGAGGGCTTTGTACCTGGTGTGTAGGCCTGTATGCTGTTTTCAAGGCCTCATAGAAACCTTTGTGATCACCTGTATCTGCGCATAATTGAGTTTTTTCAGCTAGATCAATCCACCACTTGTTCTGGATGTCACAGAGTTTCTGTTGGAGCTTGCTGCGTGCGAGACGAAAAGCTGTTTTTCTTGCATGACAGGATGGCAGTGCAAGGTGTGCTTGGTGGGCGGTTCTCTTCTTCCTCAACAAGTCTTGGATTTCTTGGTTGTTTTCGTCAAACCAGTCCTTGTTCTTCTTGAGGGAGAACCCTAAGGATTCTTCAGAGGATTGCAGGATGTTGGTTTTAATATGGTGCCAGATTGTTTCAGGAGAGGAATCTGCAGAAGCTGTGGGAATGTTTTCGAGCTTAGTTTGAAGGTTTGCCTGGAAACTGTCTCTTACTGTGGCTGATTGGAGATTGTTAACTTGGAGTCTTCTCCTTGGGATGCTGCCCCTTTTCGGTTTGAATTTGAGCTTGAAATTGAGTTTACAGCGCACAAGCCGATGGTCTGTTTGGCATTCTGCGCTGGGCATCACGCGGGTATGGTGGATATCGTGGGCGTCTCTCTGTCATACCAAGACATAATCGATGAGGTGCCAATGCTTAGATCTGGGGTGCATCCAGGTTGTCTTCAGACTATCTTTCTGCTGAAAGATAGTGTTAGTGACGGTGAGTTGTTGCTCTGCACAGAATTCTAGCAGAAGTCGACCATTATCGTTGCAGTTTCCAACACCATGCTTGCCTAATACTCCTTT
This sequence comes from Corapipo altera, assembly GCF_003945725.1. Taxonomy (NCBI): domain Eukaryota; kingdom Metazoa; phylum Chordata; class Aves; order Passeriformes; family Pipridae; genus Corapipo; species Corapipo altera. The sequence goes on from NW_020884958.1 coordinate 1,227,151, forward strand.
CCAGGCTTCAAAATTCTTGCCTACTCTGGCGTTGAAATCACCAAGGATAATGATCTTATCGTCTGCAGGAACCTTTTGGGTAAGGAGGTGCAGGTCAGTGTAAAATTTATCTTTTTCAGCAGGGTCAGCTTGGAGAGTTGGGGCATATATACTAAAGATGACAACATGTTGCTTGTTGTGTAGCAGAAGGCGTAGGAAGATAATGCTGTCAGAGTGACCCATCAGCAGATTTTCGAGTTTAGGAACAATGGAGTTTTTGATCATGAAGCCAGCTCCTGAGAGATGCTTTTTGGTTCTGGGCTTACCTGACCAAAAGAGTGTGTAACTGGCACCATGTTCTCTGAGGCTGCCTTCTTCATGAAGGCGAACTTCACTGAGAGCGGCAATGTCGATGTTGAGATGACCCAGCTCATGGGCAATTAGGGCAGACCGACGCTCAGGATGTCCGCTATCTGCAGAATCGAGCATGGTTCTGATATTCCAACATGCTAGAGTTAATTTAGGTACACCTTTGGAGGCAGGTGCATGCCTTTGTCTTTTGATCTTTGTGCGACCGCATTGGAAGAAGATGCCCGTTGGTCTGCGGTTAACCAACCGGGTGAAAGTGGAGATGAGCTTTGTTTAGGCCACCTTTTCTAGGCCCCTCTCCGAGTGGAGCAAGCAGTGCTGTCCTTGAAAAGGCTGCTTGGTCGTTCAGGGTGCTGCCCCAAGAGACTGTCATCTCCGGTCAGTCTCAAATGACCAATATCCTGAACCGCCTGCATGCAGGGTTGGGTCTGCAGCTCCCAGTGCACCTTTCACCTACCGTTTTGACCCTTGCCCGTCGCTACAGGACTTTTTGAATGTGGGTAAAGCCTTCAAGCCTTTTAGGTGTGCGCGGAACTGAACCCACCCTTTAATCCTGAGGTTCATCTGCCAGGGCCGAGCGAGCTTGGACGGTGGGAGTGGGGTCCTCAGGACGTAGGTTTGATTAGAGTGACCTTCTCTTAGATGGATGGCCTTACAGGGCTAAGCGAGCTCCATCTGCCCGGTTTTGGGATTGGAATTGTCCTTCTCCTAGGATGACTGCCAGAAGGCTAATGAGCTCATCCTGCCCAAGAATGTATTAAATCTGGTCCTATAGTTTTGATCTGTCTGGCATGGGTGACCCTGCTGGAGGCATGTACCATATAGCTCGCAACCACACAGGGGTACAGAGACTATGTTCTTATTAGAACGCTTTGGGCAAGTCTTTCATTTCCTGCTTTATTATCACCTACCTATAAACAAACTGAAGGAGGTACCCAGGGACAACCCTTTGTCCTGTCCACCGTTTCAGGATGTAACAGAGCAAAGCAAGTATATCCAGAACATGCCGAACCTGGGCAGTAGCCACAGGAGAACCAAAAACAGACAGACAGAGCAAACAAAGCAAACATTCTGACCCCAGTACCCATCCAGGCGGGGTGCCTTTCATTGGCCCCAGCCTGGCGGGGACCCCCATTATTCTAAAAGAACCCACTGTCCACCCTGACCTTATCCTTCCCCCACTGTGTTTCCACATATCTTCAGGCACACTACTCACCTGCGACATTTCATACGGGATTGTGCCGCTCTCCCTCCTGCTGGTCGGTGGACCCCCACGGCCCACTTGACACGCTACACTAATCCTCCCCCCCCCCCCCCCCCCCCCCCCCCAACCCTGGAACGCCAAACCTCTGTGTGCTCCGAAGCTTCCTTCTCCTCTTTCATGGAGGCACAGTACCTGCTGGCAAGGCTCCCCTTGTCTCTCCTTTCTCCTGCAACGCCGCGCCCGGGGGCACAACTGCGGCACGGGAAAGGCTCCCGGCAGCCCGGGGGACCCGGCCACGAGGCACGGGAAGCCCCCCCAGCAGGGGGTCCCACCCCCAGAGTGCGGAAAAGGCTCCTGGCAGCCCGGGGGACCCGGCCTATATAAATAACACAAGATAGTAATGCAACCTCTCCTACCCATGAGCAACAAAAGGACAGAGAAGCAGAGAAGGGAACATTGTGTAGATGAGAAAATTCAAAGACATCAGAGCGTAACAGGTTGGCAGAGGCAACATGTGTTGAATCACAGCCCCCTTAACCATGTCCTCTCAGGGTGGAGGTACTGATGGGTCTGTAGCCCCCAGCTGTAGGCCAAATTCCATGTGGGTAAGGATGGAGGAAGAGGAGGCACTTGCAAGTGTAGTGTTGGAGTGAGTCTCTTAGGGGAAAAGGCAATGAGAGCAGCAAGTGGAACTGAAATGGAAATGGTCAGCAATTTCTTGTAAATTACTTGTTTGGGATTAAGTGACTGAATCACCATGTTTGTATTGAAGAAGATAGGCAAGGGGTTTGTCTTCCCAGAAAGGCAATGAACCATGGGTCAGTGTGAGTGGAGGAAGGTAACTCTGTGGTACAGTTTGTGTTAAATAGTACAGAGATTACATTTGCCCTCACTTCAGCAAAATTTAATTATTTATCTAAATATGTCAGATGATTATACTAGTGATTATTCTAATCTCTGCTTCTAGATAGGTAAGGGCTTTTGTTAAACTCGTGTATGAGGTCTTCATGCATTGCTAAATGTCATGCAATACTCAGGAAACTGGGATACCTACAGCAAATGATACAAGCAATAAAATTGCAACTTGGTCACTTACACCTTAAGAAATACATTTTCAGGGAATAAAATGGAATCATAAGTTGATGTTTGGATTTAACAAAATTTTAGTCCATGTTACAGAAACTTTTTGTCCAAGAACATAGAGCTTAATATTATCTCCATATCAAAGCAAGGAGAAAAAATGGGAGACCTTCTGATCTTGAACAGCTTTAGACAACTGGAATCAGTCTGGATGATTTTAAATCCATCACCCAGTCAGGAAATGCATAAATACAGAAATAAATATAGCCATTGTCCAACTCCGCTGCAAAGATAAATGAATGAAAGATGAATCTCATCTGAATGTTATATTATGACTGATAAAAACCAACCAAAAGCCTTGAAACACCTTTAAAATGGGCAGAAATGCGTCAGTAGGAAAACTAAAAACTGAAAAGCTACAAAATCTGTATAATGATCTTGGTCTGTAGTGGTCTTAATTAATCTAATTTAGAAATAACCTTGTCACACCATATTTTTAAAATATCAGACTAAAATTCTCTCCTGAAATCATTTTAATGCTGGAGACCATTATGAAAGTTATAATTGCTCTGTTCACTTGTTGGAACTCCTGGAAAGTGTAATTTAAAAGGCCAGTTGCATTTTTGCTCATTCTATTTATACTAAACTTCCTATGATGGTGTTATTGCTGCACCACAAAAATGAAATAAATTATTTGGGTAAATATTTTTGTCTCTTTTTTTTTTTTTTTTGGTAAGAAGAAATAGTACGGCTCCCAATGAAAAAATTAAGTCAATAAGCACTGTGCAATACAACATTGCATTTCAAAAAATTTAACAATTATTAAAAGACAGCAAATAATTTTTTCTTCTGTGGGTTAGGTAATTGCTTTCCCATGTTTCCTGCTGTTTGTGATGCACATGCAAAAATATTTTTCTTTTTTTTTTCTTTTTCTGCTTTAAATTTATATTTGTAGTTGTACATTTGGTATAGTTCCAGGCTGTACCAAAGTTTCCGGGTATACTGAAGAGTAGGTTTTATTCTCTTAACTCTTCTGAGTGACAGTTTTTTCCCCAAGCTATTAATTTATTCATTGGTGTCACCCATATGCACACAAATTCTTCCCCCTCCCTCTGAAAGTGTTCTGCAGTATCTGATCCAGCAGAAACTTTCTTGTACGAATTAATATGGCTAAGTTTATATATCATATGATATATTACATATATAATTATATATCTTAAATAGGAATATATATAATATCCATATATTAATGCACAGATAAACAAGTTGTCTAGGTAGCAAAACAAATAAGGTGAGTGTTTTTTTAGTCCTGATGAAAATTCAGTTCTACCACTAACATATCCAGCAGCATAAATGTCATCTTCATTTCCTAAGTTAGTCATGCATCTGGAGTGTTCACATTAACAAGGCCAGCATGCCTCTTAAATTAAGTATTAATTTAACTTTAATTAAGTATTTATTTAAATCAACAAGGAATTATAATACAGAAAAGCAAGCTTTTCTGCTGAAAGCAGTGGATTACATGTCAGAAATAGACGTAAACAGAAACAATTGACTGGAGTTAGCAACATCCTTTGAGCCTTTCCACTGAAAGGGGCTTTGTAAAGGATAGTCCAGATTCACTTGAGATACCTCCTTGCCTTTAGCTGATTATCTAACAAGTCAGTGATATAGAAGTATATAATATCATAAAGCACTGCAGCTGTGGTAGGCTGTAATTAGTGATTAAAGCATCATGCTCGTAACTCAGTTAAAGATCCAGGCCAAAGCACACAGAGCTTTAACTGTGGGTGTTCTTATATGCACTAAGACCCTACAGCTGGAAGTGCATTTAGGACACAGCTGGGGTATCACCTCACCCAAACATCCAAGTGTATCTCTCTATCTAATGGAGTGGGAATGGGTTCATTTACTTTCTGAGTTCAGAGAGGTAAAGCCGATGCTTTCACCTTGTAGCTGTCTCAAAATCTCATTAGAAGGTTTGGGAAAAGGCATGAGGAAAACCTTTCCCTGTAGCAAAGGATGATACTATCAAATGTGTAAGGTTTTGAGGATCAGGGGAAATATTTACACAGTCTAAGGCAGAGGTGTAAGTTGGGAGGCTGGGTTGCCTCATACCTTATCTCCCAGCAGTCAGCAAAGTGTACAGACTGACAATTTAGGACAAGGCACGTCTTCCAAGACTGTATTGGAGCCAGATGGACTTTCTGAGTTATGCAGGAAATGGAAATAAATCCCAACTCCTCATTTCTGTGGAAGTGCCCTTTAGAAGAACTGTAAAACCCTCGAATATTTTGGCTCATGAAAGCCACTCTTTTACTTCGTAGGTGATGATTTAAGATTCTGAAAGCGGAGGAATAACCCTTTTCCAACTGAAGCAAAACATATTTAAGTGATATGGGGTATGGCACTTAAGAGACTTGTGGGAGAAAAATGAAGTTTTCAAAGTCAGATTTAATAAATATGTATTTTTTGCTGTGTCAATGTGTGTATATAACAGCTCTGAGACAAGAGAAAGTGAGACTGTACATCGAAGAAGAGAAACTGTGTTTTTAACACTAATCCTAGAGAAACAGACATAAGGAAGAAATACTTTTGGAACAGACAATACTAAATCCTCCATTTCAGCTCACAGCCCAGGTGAAGACAGCATTTTAAGTAATAAAACAAACAAAACACTCAGGTCTGTGTTCAAAAAAGCTCTAGAAGTGCTCTAGAGCAGGAAAGCTCTTTCTCCTCTCATAGCTCAGTGCTACAGCTGATGCCAAGGGATGTGCAGCTGGCTCAGAGCTGCCCAAACACTGGCAATAAAGGCACCATCCAGGGCATTCATATGGAGGCTGATGCACTTTAAGGGCTGCTGGCAGAGTTTTGTTGGGACATAATTCAGAGACTTGCCATTCCAGCAAAAGAGTTCTGTTTCAGTAAGATGTTTTGTGTCCCCTCTTTTGGAGAAGAACCATAATTTCATATATTTTGCTTTATCTCAGCAATCACAGTTGTAGTCAGCAGGTCTCTTGAAAGGAAGGGAAAAAAGTAAGAGGAGTAAGAAGAAGAGAGAGAAGGAAAGAAAGGAGATAAAAATTATGTTTGAACATTTACTGAACTTTAGGTACTGTTTCTATTCAACAGCTTTTCCCCATGTGCTCCCTTGGCTCTTGTAAACCATGTTCCCAATAGTTTTGTCTTTTCTGAATGTGGCTGCTCTCCTGTTCCATAAAAAAAAAAAAAAAAAAAAGAAAAAAAAATCCTATACATTTCTCAGTAAAGACCATCCAAGCTTTGGCAAGTTTAATGAGACCACTGAGTGAAACATATGACATGTCCTTAGATCTGAGTGGAAATTTAGGAGAGCCGATGATACTAAATTAGATATGGGAGGTTCAGACAGCTAATGGGAAATGAAGAGTTGATTACCTCTTTTTTACCTTGAACCAGGTGAAATACTTTTGTTTATCTGTCTGTGGAATCTTAAATTATTTTCCAGCCAATCTGATCAGAATTTGTGTTTGGGCTATGTAAGAGGCAGTCAGGATTATTCATTTTGCCTAGACCTCGTCAGGACTCCTGATGTGTGATACATCCAATTCAGATTCAGGTTTTTAAATACTTTTTTCTGGTCTCTCAGAGACTTGCAACAAATGCAGAAATTCCATCTTGTTTAGGAAAAGTCTGAGTACACTCCTCCATTCTAAATGCACCTAGATAAAAATCTGCAGAAGACACCAATGTAAACATAGTGTGCAGTGTATCTTTTGGACAGGGAGTTAACTGAAAGCTCTCCTGCCTTGCCTCATGAAGCAATAACAACAAAAGTTTTTCACCCTCCAAAGCAGGAAATGACTGGGTTACAGGCTGATCCACCATTTCCAAAAGGTCATGGTAACCAGCATCACTTGTGCAATAAAAATCTACAGTTTAGAAATATTTGAAATCCTAAATATAAATGAATCAACCTTTCTCAGCCTAATAACCTGAATCAAAAAAGTTCTGTGGACTACAGTATGGTTTTCAAAGCTTGATAAGTCATAGGATTTTTTAAATTTTTTTTGGTGCCATTTGTCTTTCAATGAAGGTAACCCATTTTCTAACGTGCACTGCACTGAATGAGCAAGGAGAGAATTTCTAGCTGATATGAATACTCCTGGTTTCACTGGAGTCATCCACTGACTGACTGCAATTACCTGTACTAGCCAGGACCTTCAGTGCAGCTTCATGTTGATGGCAATCATGCATTATAATTTCTATTGGACCACATTTAAAGTGAAAATAATTTGAATAATTAAGAGGGTGAGCTGACATTGGTTTTAATTTAAAAATTATTTTTGAAATATTCTCCAGAGTACTTCACTTAACAATTCCCTAGACTGAACTGTTGACTATTTCATGATTTAAACTCAGGTCATTGCAAACACTTTGCTAATCATTAAATGTGAAAATACCCAGAAGTAGCAAATCAATCAAGCGGAACAAAAAAAAAACAACATGTAGATCACAGTGATTAGTAAAGATCATGAAGTATGAGTTATTGTTAGCACATTCAGTCCTTTCCTTTTATGAAAGAAAAAGGAAACTTTTGAATGGGAGGACTGTTAGATGGAAAAAGAAGTCTGGGATGAGAAAGAGCAACATGTAAAACTGGAGTACCACTAATAATATGATCATATAAAATGACAAAATTCTGAAGAGGTTCCTAAACTTGTATCATGAACAATACCTGTATAAGCTCACTTTGACAGTTTGAGCTTATTTAAAGATGCTCTTTATGCTGAGTTGGGTGTTCTTCCTTTTCCCTTATACAAAATGAAAACAAACAAACAAAACCCCCAAAACCCAACAGCTTTAATGGTTCTTCTGCTAATTAGACAGTAATTCAGTTATGTTTACACAATTTACTGAGGTCAGTCAACCACCGTAGGAGATCTGGTGCAGTATACAGGGTAGATAATAAAGATAAAAAAAAGTCTTAAATTACATGAAGACTTAAAGACCTTTCATTTCATGGCTCTGAGAAAGTCACTAACAGTTAGCAAAATAGTGAAAAATATTTATTCATGCAAATTTAAGCACAGGGGCAACTCAGTTCCAGTTTTAAAAATTATTAACTGTCAAGAGCCAGAAATCAGCTTTGTATTTAGTTGTCATAATACAGTTTCTATGCAAGGATTAAGGAACTAAAAACTAGTTATCAGCCTATTCTGGAGGTATTTTTTATTTGACACATGAAATGATTGACAGGAAACCTTCCTGATCCCAGCAGGTTTGTATGGGTACATTTTCAATTATGGTTAAATCTCTCTTTTCATCTTTTCAACATTTTATTTTATTGCACCACATAAACTGAACAATCCCATTACACACTGCATTCATTTTTACATGTTCATTTTTTCATAATTAATATGGATCCCTTATGTCATGACCTTGCTCTTTATCTAAGCAAAAATGCTGGAAAGAGATTGTTGCCAGAGACAACCCAGCTCCCTAACTGAGAAGAATCCAGATTTTACAGTCCGATGGATTTCTTTAATTAAGAGGAGTGAAAGCAGTATACATTATTCTCTAATGCAGCTGATTTAGAATGGTTTAACAGACTGCCATTTAACTCTGAAATCCTTTATCTATTGATTAATACACACTAATACTCTTTATTCCCTTCAGCTGGCCTAGAGCATTTGTGGTTAATCACTGCAAGTGTCATGACTCATAATCCAGTGACTTTTCTGGCACAGGAAGTCAGTGACCTAGAGATTCCAACATTATTTGCTTACCAAACTGCATAATCTCTGCAGCCAGGTATAACTGAGCATGAAGAGTCATGTTTGATTTCTGTCCAGGAAAGCAGAGACCTGGGAGGACCAAGTGCAGACTCTGGGGACTTTCAGGTTCTGAGCCCTCAAGGGAAAGGAGAAGGGAAATGAAGGAAAGAGGGATGTCTGTTTGCAAATTGTTGAACTAGGCTGTAAGACTGAAGGATGCAGATATTTCTTTTATCTGTGATAAATCTCAGTCTGTTTAAAAGCATCTGAATTTCTGGGCTGGAAGGCTACTTCCACAGGAACTTCTACTTGTAAATTTATATTAGACTGTCAAGTAAAGGACTGATGGAGAGAACCTCTTTAAGAAGACCAATCTATTTTATGAACAATGTCCACTTTCTATAAACAATTCCTGTATGCTTTTGTTTCCTGTTCTTACAGTGTGGGTTAATGAAAAGAAAGAAGTAGACATACTCTTGGTGAGCCTTACTTCATTATATCTTATTTACTTCCGCAATGAATACTAAACTTGGAAAGTTTAGATGAGAAGCCTAACATGCTTTTGGAAACCTCATCACTGATTTTTAAGAATGGGTCCTGAATTGCAACCTACTATCACAGGACATAACAGTAACCATTGCCCTCAACTCTATTTACAATGCTTTTTAAGTAGGAGGGTAAATAATGTTATTTTATTGAATTACCCTGAATGTAGTTTTTAAAGGTTCTTTGGTATTGTTAGACTTGTAAGGACACAGACAAAGACAAGGGATATGACAACTGATTTATATAGTAATAGCCCAACATAGTTATATTCGTCAAAAGCTCCTAGTTAGATTTCTTAGCCCAATACAGAACATAGAGAGGAACTGGGGCACTTGGGACAGAGCTATGTTGTTCACATGTGACCACAAGTCCAGCCTTCCCTCAGTGATGCAATGACAGATTTATTCATTCAAATAGACTATTAATGCATAGTATGGTAAAATATAAAGAGGGAAAGATAATAGCTTTGTCCTCTGTAACACCCAAACACAGCTTGGGTCTACAAAAGAAGTGTCAGGTCTGTCTTCAGAAGCCTGCTCCCATTGCAGCTGTGAGCTCTGCTAAATCAGAGTTACACTTCTGGAAGTACTAGTTTAAGAAGTTATGGGAATGTGGAAAAAATATGAAAGTGAAAAATGAATGTGACCAAAATTGCTCATCCACACTGCTGTCCAAAGGAAGCTCACACAAGACTTAGGTACCACTGTTATGCTTCCATTCAACAACTGCAGCCACAGAGATATGACCTGACAGCCTCAGCTACAGCAGTGCAATGCAGGATTTCACTCTTTTTGGTTGTTTAGAAGTCCATCCTGCCATGGTTATGCCTACAATGGTGACTTTGAAGAGTGACTCTACATATTACCTTTTCCTCTCCTGAAATCAGTACTTTTATCTCACCATGAGTGCAATCCCAGCACATCAGGTGCTCTGAGCAGGAAATTCAGCTGTTGAATTCCTCCTGCTGTTTTAAAAAAGGCCTGCTGTCTGTTGTTTAGTGTTGCTTCCCGCGCTTTCTGTTCTCCTTGGGCTGGTGTTACCACTAAGAGTCAGAGTTTCTTGCACATATGAGTTATGGAGTTGTGCCATTAATGCCAGCAGTCTGTTGTGGCTGCTTCACTTTCAAGGGTTTTGGGAGATGTTTGTAACACTGTGTGTCATAGCTTTAAAGGTAGTTAATACTGAAGGCATAAAATTAGGAGATGTAGAAATAGAGCTGGCAAACTGAAAATAGCTAAGTGTGAAGTACAATGTTGGTTGTTTCTTGCATTTTTATATTCTGCTACCTCTGAGTATTTCTATGTTGTTGTAAAATAGTCTTTATCTAAGAGATTACAAGAACTATTAGTAAAACTAAACCCAAACCTATATTTATTTTACATATTTTATACATTTATATAATTATATATTTTGTGTATATATGTGTAAAAAAATTATTACAGAGGATTGGGGGGTGTGGGGGGTTGGTTTTTTTGTTTGTTTATTTGGTTTTTGTGGGGTTTTTTGTTACTTTTTTGTTTTGGTTTGTTTGTTTGTTTTTGGTTTGTTTGGTTTTGGTTTTGGTTTTTTTTTTAGTTTTTTTCATTAACAAAAAGCTAAGGGATGTACATAGTGTATAAAAGAGCTGTATACCCCATGAGAGAAATTTCAGGCAGAGTACGTGTCAACAAAACAAGTATAGGCCAGGTTAGGAGCATGCATCACCTCAGGTAAAGTGGTAAACTATGTATTTTGTGAGTGCCTGTAATAGAAACATTAAAAGATGGGGAATGATAAGGTAGCACTCTTTAATGCCTTCATAGAATCTCATCTGAATGGAACAAAGAACAAGACAGATTTTTTTCTTATACAGCCATTTAATTAACATTAAAAGTAGCATAACATCCAAGTTCTCCACCCATTACAAAGCACTTTCAGGACAGCTAATTTTTTTGACTACCAAGAACTTGAAGACAAAAAGTTGCACATGACACTGTAAGAATCTATAATCTCCAAAATCAGGCAATTTTAAACTCACGAGGAACAAATATCTGAAATTTCCCCAAATAAGAGGAAGGAATATTCTTAGCTGTAATAACTAAAATATTTTTCATTTATCTCAATGGAATTCCACTCCTCTGAATCAGCTGGTGTTCTCGAACTATGGCAGTTGTGATTATCCCTAAGAGAGAAAAAGGGGGAAAACCCCAATTATAAAGTCCCAAATCATAGCAAGAGACGTGTGAGATAAAGCAGAGCTACAGTGTGGTGTCCTTTAGCTTATGCGACTGAGGAAGGTTGTCTGAGCAAAAAGAAATTTGCATTGTCTGCCAACAGTGGCCAACAAGACAAAACCAGAACTGTGTGGTAGAAAATTTTCCCATAAAGTGTGAATACCATTATTATTTACTGTCACTCTCCTGCTTCTATTTTGCTGGCTCGGTATTCCTGGCTATTCAAACACCCACTGATCCTGAAAACACATTGTGCTGGAGAGCTGGTGGGTGCGTCACTAAAACCTTGCTCAGACTTGCCTGTCTGCAATGCCATGACCTATCTCCCAATTGCTTTCTCTTCTTGGTTGTGAGCATCTAGGCTTGCGGAAATTCCAGTATCCCTATTTTCGACAAGCAAGACTTTGTGTTGAATTTGTCAAGTGTACATCTTGAGCTAGGCTCCTCATTTCTACGTGTCCCACCTTGGCTTACATACCTCTATTAGTCTGATTCACTAATTTAAAACACAGATTATCTGCAACCATAACAGAGTTAAAAGTCTGCACTGCACTGTTTCTCTCACATTCACCTCCCTTGTCCCCAGAAGTTTTCTGTTTATTGTCTGTTCCTGCTTAGTTTCTATTATAGGCATCCATGTTGCATGATTATCACACACGCAAGAAATCGTCCTACTGCAGTTGTAATTTATAGTCAATAATCTCAAGTCTACCTTGGGGGAGCTTCAGCATCAGAGAAAAAAAAGTGAAATTCAACTCTTTTTATTGTGTAACTGTGGAGCAGTAGTGTGGAAGGCACTTACCCTCTAAGTTTTATGAATGTTTTACTCAGGAGTAGAAAATAGGCAACTCTCCTCCATTGTAGGTTGGGGTTGGACTAATTGCATTTGCATTACCATTAGTGGCTTGTTATGAAGTATTGAATGAATAGGCCTGGGTAATTTTTTTTTCTCTGGTGTTTTGAAATCAGCTCTATGGTAACAACATGGACAGACTGAGACAAAGTATTAGGGAATATGACAAATAAAGGAAAAACAAATTTCAATAAACCATTCTCGTCTCCAGCTCTCTCTTTCCCTTAGATTCCTAGAGTAAATGTGTAGCTGCTCACAATAGAGAAATGTCTCCCTGGTAAAAAACAAAGAATTACAGAAAAAAAAAAATGTTTAAGAGACCTCTGGAAATGATCTCATCCACCCTCCTCCTTGAAGCTGACACAATTGCAATATCAGATCAAGCTGTGCAGGGCGCTGCCCAACAGTGTTTTGGGACCCTACTGTGATAGAAGTTACACAATGATCCTGGAAAATTACAGAATCTGGAAAATTACCAAATATAAATCTTTAGTAGATAGACCTATCACCAGTGGTAATGAATAGTATGCTCCCAAGTTGTCTTTTTTACATAAAATTGTCCTTATTTTCCTAGCAGCTTTGAGAGAAAGACATTCAGCCTAAAGGTGTGTATCCCTCTCACACACCACATCCATGCAGCTGTGCCATTTATGTCTGGTCCCAAGCTACTTTGTATATGAATCCCCTAGGTTGCAAAATAAGGTTTTCCATGCCCTAATCTGCCACTAGTTAACTTCAGCTGTCCTGAGATCAAAGGTCCTTACTCTGCATCATTTTTTCAAGAAAATCAGAAGACTTAGGGAAAAAAAGATTACAAATTTTCATGTTTCAGTTATCCCAGTGTTAACATATATTGAACCCCAAAACAGTCAAACATACAAAATTATTAGAGGGGTTTCATGCATCCTTTACAATAAGCTTTTCAAAGGCCTTTTACAAAACAGCAGCTCAGAACTGAAGTTTCTGTCTTACTGATTTTGACTTCAAACAGGGCTGATCAGAAAATAACAAAACCTCAGAGGCAAGCTATTGTTCGTATTTTATGCCCAATTTCCAACCTGTAGAACTCTGAATGGTTCAAAGTTGTATACGTTTCATTACCTTGGCCACAAGTATCATAGAAGAAAATATTTTTACAAGGAAATCTGAAGATGGGAAACACGTAGATTGTACTGTGAAAAAGAAGAATAGGGGAAAGCATATTTTTTGGGAGTGAAGATTTAAGGACTTTGGCAGCAAAGTTGCAAGAATTTAATTTCTATAAGATTAGAAACAGTTTGTTTTCTTTGAATGTGTGAGTTGGACTCTCAATATCAGACACTGGAGTTTATGATCAGTGCAGGATACAGACTCATTAAAACATACCATCATTGTACTGGCTTTGGCAAATTGTGTGTACTTTTGGTTCTCAGCTAAATAAAACTCCATAATAGTTCCTTTAGTACCTTAAATTGTTTACAATGTTTGCAATTTTTGGCTTCCTTTGGAGATAGTCTTTAAAAGGTATGTGTGTAAGTATTAAATGAAATATGAAAAAAAAAGAAATTATGCAATTTCTTTTGGGAGGGGAAGTGTAAGGTTTTTCATATAATAATGATAAAATGGAGAGGAAAATATTGCCACATTGAACTGTGGAGATAAATGCAAAGACATAATTTGATAAATGTGTATGAAAGATCTCATTTTTATCAAAAGGACTGGTAAAAAAATGCTACTATTCCAGACAAATAAGGACTTTAATTTACTTAAACAGAATTTTATACAGTATTAGTAAATTAGGGTCAGAACAGTAATTCATTGTTTATGCAATATTATTCTAAAAGCATTAATTTATATGTCCAAAGAAACATAATTTAACCATCTGAAATGTGGATTTAGAAATGCACTCATTTCACTTTCTCACTCACAAGCAGTGCTCTCTTAATGTGCTGCTATGTACAGTCTAGCAATATCAATTTTTTTTTAATAGCTGAATTAAAAGGACCTTTTTTTGTATTGTAGTTAGAAAATTGCCTATTTTTCAGTGGTCCCAATATCAGCATAGACTGATATTTTCAAAACTGCCTAAAAGATACATAGGTCCAATTTCCAGAGAAATAAATTGGATTTAGAATTTGAAATACCTCAAATTGAATATCTTTCTGTTGAAAACTTTTGAATTAGGGTCAAACTGCTTAAAGTACTTTAGTAAGAGACTAATATGAGATTTCATTAATGATATGTTTTCCAAAAACTCAATAGACTAGCAGACAGGTTGTAATTCTTAGTTATTACTGCTTTGAACTCCTTTTGCAGATGATAGGGAAATCAACCCTAATAGTTATTAATATCCCAACCACATTTATAGCATGTATTAATCTTTCATTAGCACTTCTCATTCAGCATTACAAAGTGACAATGTCTTTGTTTTATCTGTCTCATCCTTTACATTCACCGGTGGACTTCAGACTGCAATATAAGTGTAAACCTTTCTCATTAAAGTAAGGTGTACAGGTCCTTATGTCCCTTTTTGTTCGCTAAAATCTGAGACAATGTTCCTTTGCTCCTACAGACAGGGAGGGAGGCCCTCTTTTTTAATACAAATAAAACATTGAAGAGTTTTTGTTAAGGAAGTGCAAATACCACATTTTTTTTTGTGCACTGGAATCTTTTCCACTAGTCCCACTGCTGGTTCAGTCTATACTGTTTTTACATTGCTGCCACTGTAGAGAAAAGTTATGTTTAATGAAACATCTTTTCTGGGATCATATTTCTTACCAAAGTACCCTCTAGTCGTACAATGGTAGAAGACTTGATACCAGCAGCAGGTGTTCTTTAAAGGCTGTGGAAAGGAAGTACAAATGCTTCAGAGAAGACGTTGCTGGTCTTTAAGTCGCTTCTATGCAAAGCAGCAGAAATTGATATAGTGCTAGTAGGAATTCATTACTATTGCAGAAACCAATTTTGATGGAAGGGCTGCTTATCCACAGTTCACCTTGCTTTTGCATCTGTCAAGCTGAGGGCAGTTTGGTACTGAGTGTCATTGTGCTCAGGAATGCATGATGTGAATATAAAAAGTTGTTCAAGTTAGTGTGGCTACACTGAGATAGTAAAAATGCTTTTGTTTGCTGGCTAAACAGTTCTATAGCATGTAGGTTCCACAGAAGAGGATTTTGAATAAGTGGTTCATGTTTTTGCTAGGTACTTAGAAGATTTTTTTTTCTGAGATAGGCTTCCAGAAGTTTGCAACTTCCCTTCTGCCCCCATCTCCCTGTCATTCTTTTCCCTACAACATTCCAGTAGGTCTACCAACACAAACACAGTGGATCTAGCTATTCTCTAGAGGAAAATTAAAAAAAAGAAAGGTGGAGGCAGTTCTTCAGATAAAGTCCTGGTTTTGCACTATTTGAGAATAAGATATCGGGGAAAGCCAATACTGCAACTGCAGCCAGTCATGGAGCTTCACAAAACCACAGCAGTGTGAAAACATCTGTCTGCCCTCAAACCCAGGCACAGCCTGAAGTCTGACCCTTTTACCCAAGCTGTTAAATTTCGGTGAAGGTGTGTCGGTACAGTGAGCAGCACAGTTATCCTTGGAGGTGGGTGTTACATTTCTTTAACAAGGGCTCAGGTTGCTTTTTCAGAGGAAGGCTTTAGGCTGCTTAGGGGACACATTTCCTGGGGCTAGTGGGAACCTTATGTAGAGCCAGACGCAGAGGTTGAAACTAGAGTCTGGAGGGAACTGAATGGGGTTGGCTACAATTTACAAAATCACTCAATTTTCTATCTGTGGGAGGGAACTGAGTTGCAAGAACACGATGCTGAGAGGAAAATTATGTCTGGACTTGTGTCTCAGTCTGAAGAGACTGGAATGTTTGCTAAAAAGGATGAGTTATACGATAGACCAAACTCCTCTCTCTCAGCAACTGTACATTCAAAATTAAGGGGGGCTTTAATTGAGGAAGTGTGGAAAAAACAGAAGAAATAACAACCCTTTATTAAAAGATATATGTATGTTGGCAAAACCAGTAACAGAACACAAAAAAACTAGACAGTAATCCTAGGGGGGAAAAAAATGGGTCTGAAGGAATACTTCTCTGTCCTTTAGCACAGTCCTAATCGTGGCCTGCAGGGGGCGCTGTTGGATCGCTGGAGGTGCACGACCTGCAGTTCTTGTTGTGGCCGGCAGGGGGCGCTGTTGGGCTCCAGCTGTCACCACGCGGGGAGGGAGGTCCCGGGGGGACAGTCCTGGACCGCGGGAGGAGCTGAAGGAAACGGGGGGCCCTTCCCTCAGTGGGAGGAAAAAGGGAAGGGAAGCAGTCCACTCCCACGGGACTCACCGCTGTCCCAGGTGACCGGCATCTCAAAACTCCTCCCTTCTCTCCCACGGGCACGTAACTCTCCGATGAAACACAGCAGATCCGGGGAGCGGGACAGTCAGGCAGGTCGAAGCCAGCAGGATGAGAAGTCGAGCTGACCAGCATGAGCAGCCAAAAAAACCAGACCCCCAGTCCCTCTCCCCAAATGCCTGCACATAGACCCCTGTCTCACTCCAAGAGCCAACAACACAGTCTGCTCAGTTCTCTGTCTGGGCAGCCAACTCCCCCCAGCTTCTGATCGCCCATTAGCCAGGAATGTAGCTCGCCTGGCTACATCCTTTTGTAAAGCTAATGACCTCCCTTCCCCCCACTCAGTCCATTTTTCCTTGCAGTGAAGCAGGGAAAGAAAAAATTCACCTCTCAAATTTATAACCTATAACAACCTGTTTACATTCTGCTTTCTTTATTTAGTTTTCCTTCTTTCTTTAAAACAACAGCATTCCAGTTATGTCTGCCTCTCAGTGCTCTTTTGCAAACTTTTTTGAGAAGCTGGTTATGTGTGAAGGTCCGGCAAGGCCACCTCAGAGATCTGGCTCACTGCTTCTTTAAACAAGAAAACAAGAAGCAGACATGGGAGTAGAAGTGATTGCTTCAGAAAAACATCACGTTCATGGAGACCAAGTTTTAGTTTGCTCATATAGCCCCTGGGCATTAGGAATGCAGCAATGGTAACAGTTTCTCCAAAGGCACTGGAGAATATGCCCTGATCTGGTGTCCCTTCACTGTGGACCCCCTCTCTTCTTGCTTCTTGTAGCTTATTTTAGACCTTTCTTATCTCTCACTGAAGATCACTGTGATGAAAGGGAAGAGAAGGAGTGTAGGGAAAGAAATAAAGGACTAGGGGTACAAGTCCTCCCTTAGGAGAGGAGTCTTGTGTGACAAAGGATAAACATTGAAGGGTAAGAGCTAAACAAATAAGCTGCTTAAATCCTTGGGATCCATGGCCTGCAGGTAGAAAAATACTTCATAAAGGTATTCTTTAATGATGAAAAATTTTGTTCCCTGCAGATTTATTTTCTCAGTTTAGGTCTGAGAGTCACTATGAAATAACAAAGCTTCCCTTATAGCGGTTCATGTTTCAGGAAGAATTTAGCAAGGGATTTTGGGACTTCTAGTTTTCTGGACTCTTACACGTGCTTAATGAAATACTATAATGTCATTGGTTGAAAGATCATGTGACACGATTTAAACACTGTATTTAAACTGATACCCTTTGTAATAAAGTAATTCTGCTCTCGCACTCCATGGTATGAGTAGTGGGGTTGGTGCAACAACAAGCACCTCACTCCCTGGCACAAATGAGGCCTTTTAGCAGCTTAAACCACTTTAAGTAGGCAAATGATCTAGCCTGAGGCTCTCTGCTTACTTTTTTTTTCCACAGGGAGAGATGCAGTAAATCTCTCTACATTGGTTCCCTTCTAGGTTGGTACGTCATTGCTCCTGAAGGGTTCAGCTGGATGTCCCTGTCTGCCCTGTGTTTTTAATCAGATGCTGAGTTTTCTGACTGCTGTAATTTGCTGATTTTTCAAATAACAACATTATTCACTCTATTAGGAGAAGGAACGGGTGGCCAATGCCAAAGTTCAATATTCTCAGTGGCAACTGCATCATGTCTTCATTTGCAGATATCTCAGATGCTACTGGGAAAAATTATTTTTGGAAATGCACTGTAATTAGCTATACAGCCTGGACAGTGGCCACAGCTGATGCTTTCTTTTCTAGCTTGGAGTTCATTCACCTTCGATTGGACAAATTGGGAATTTATTCCCTCTTCTTCAGGGCTACAGCCTCAGCATTGAACTGGTGACACAAGCTGGTAAGACCTACCACAGATAGGATGAGTTTAAATGGAATGGTAAAATGCAAAGCCTTGTGAAAAGGAAGATCTGAATGAAAAAGTGTGTGTGTGTAAATAAGAATAAAACAGAAAATATTTTTTGTTCCTATTGTACAATCATATATTGAGTACTGTGTCCAGTTCTAGTCTTCCCTCTCAGAAAAGGTAAAAGAAAAACTAGCAAATTTATGAAAAACGGTGGTAAAGAGTGTCAGGGGATGATTTCTGTTCAAGGAAACAGTAGATTAATCTCTGCAGCCTGGACAATTATCAGCTGAGATGGGATGTCAGGGGAGCAATCACTGAGGTGGTGAATGGGAATGATTGTTCTCTATAACAAAAAAACAGGAGATGTCAGGTAAAATGGACACACAGTAGGCTCAAAACAAAGAAAGGGACATATTTCATGCCTGTGTAGGTAGCTAGTCAGTAAATGTGATTGGAGTCAAGGAAGTTTCTCGTCAGCAATAACATCCATTTTCTCTTTGATGCGAAACCGTCTTTTACACCTTTGCTTGTGTTCCCTGCTTTTGTACCTCAACTTAACAATAGGTTTTCTTCTGATACCAAAAGATTACAATGTTTTATTCCTTAGACCCAATTTCCAGGAATTATCTCAGTTCTGTTGGTGCTATCAGAGCCATATTGATGAGCAGCAGATGACAGATTGTCCCTTTGTTTTTTTGCTATCAATTCTTCTCTAATACTTTGGGCATTCTTTGCTATTATGTCTACTTGGATTCTGACATTTTTCAATGAAGGTAAAAACTGAGGCTCAAACTCACAAATATTCACATATGTAAAACAATTTAGTTTCAATTAAGATGTCTCAAAATTGGATTTATCTGACACACGTAAAAAGTGGCAGTTAAATAACAAGCTCATTCTTTCTTTTTGTTTAGAGTTTACTAGGGACTTATTTTTCATGATAAAATGAGTTTTTCTGCATACTTCTAGAATGAAAGATCAGGTAGCTCAATGAATTAGGCAATGGTCCAGAGTATTTTTCTTTCTGAGTGCAGTTTAAAAAGAATAATCATTTTAAGCAATCAACCCAGGAGTCTGTCGTTGACAGAACTTGACTGGAAGTGGTTCAGGACAGAAGCTGTGCCTCCATTACCAGGGCAGAAATCTGCTCTCAGCATAAAGGATTAGATGTGGAAAAGAAATATATGGTGGTATAAAATTATAGTGCCCCAGAAAACCTCTGTAGCTGTGCTCTCAGTCTCCGTCTCATAGCAACATTATAGCTTTGGTTTCATGGGGGCATAATTTATATTCTTGGGGGAAGGATGAAACCAGAAACTCTAGCTAAATACATTTAATACAAGGCATACATGGCACTATGAAAATTACCATTTCCTCCAGACATAGAGACATTGTGATTCATGTCCTCCAGCTCACTGGTTTTTATACGAGGCTGTTCTTTGTACTCTGTTTCTTTCTAGGATTATTGGCTTGTTACTTCCTTATCTGGAAACACAACCTGTTAACCCCTTAAGTGCTACTTATATCCATCCATATCAACACTGATACTTCTTTTCGAAGTCTGCTAGGTAAAGTAATGAGCTAACCCTTGGTAACGAACCTATTTAAACCCAGGGAAAGTGCCCTTGTAGTCGAAAAGACTCAGGAACTAACACACAGAACCAATTTTTTCAAAGACCTTAACTGCTCCTTTTACACTTTTATTGTTGTCAGCTTTACTGTGTCATGAACATGGAAAACGATGCATAGCATGTGTCTAAATAATGTCACAATTTTTCTTTTTTTTTTCCGCTCAAAGGAAAGCCTTTTTCACCAGAGAAGATGAAAGTAGAACAGGAATTATGACTGGCAGATATTAGTCATATGACTTAGTGCCTATTAAAAGACATAGAGAGGGATTCATTTGCCTAATTTGATTTCCTATGAAAAAGGCAAGTGGATCTGAGCTGGGTACACACATTCTCCTTATAGGCACTGGAAAGCCAGCTGTCAGCATCAGCCAAGGATTCGGTGCAACTTATTTCATCCTGAAGTAGAATACGATCAGAAAAATGCCTTTCAAAGTTTCTTGTCTGGATCTCTGCTGAGTCTGACTAGCTTGAATACAGGTGCTTTGGGGGTGGATGGCTCCCACCTTCAAGTTCCATGGGAAGGAAGGGGTGTTGGAGCCTGCCTGGATGGCAGTAGCCAAAGAGAGAGAGCTTTCTCTGGACTGAACAAGGAGTTGTTTTTTCCAGAACATGACTCCAAGCAGGACTCTCATTGTCCTCATTGCCTGGGATTGTCCAGCGAAGAGGCATATCTATTGATCATATTCTATTAAAAAAGAGGACCTCCCTCCCTGTCTGTAGGAGCAAAGGAACATTGTCTCAGATTTTAGCGAACAAAAAGGGACATAAGGACCTGCACACCTTACTTTAATGAGAAAGGCTTACACTTATATATGGGGAATTAGAGAAGGTGGGCTAAGATCGGTGGGCTATTCAGCTAAATAGACCTTAAACTGTGTGCTGATATCTCCCTCAATGATTTTTCACTCTCTTCAGGGAACTAGTGCCATGACTTCTGTTTCAGCGCAAACCTCTTTTTTAGAAGGTGCCAGCATAACTCCTTGTATGCTGCTTCTGGAGTACCTTATAGGGTTGTCACAATGCCATGTTGTTCCCCAACACACAAAGATTAATCATTTTTGTCTCCATACAGTATGTGAGCGTAGTTCAGTGGCCCTTGGGATGGGTGTCTGCAGCATATGTTTCTAATATAAATAGAACAGTTTTAAAACAAATAGATATTTGAAGTAATTCAGTGCCAAGTTTAGTTGTAAGCATATGTCTTATTTTTTCTTTTCCTGGAACTATAGTATAGGAACACACTGAAGAGGAGATAAACACATACAGAGCCTTTAGATCTAAAGCAAAATTCTTAGTTGAAAATGCCAGGCAGATTTTCAAGCTAAACTTGAAGAAAATAGCCTGTATTCAACATTCCAATTAGAGCTACCATCAACCACGCACTGAAACAAACCTTATTCCTGAAGGAGAGAGAGACAGGAAGATTCAGACATGAAATAACTTCGTTTTTTTGTTATTCTTGTTATGTTCTATCTTCTGTCTCAGATATCAAGATAAAGGAAAAAGACAGATTACTAATGAGAGTCTTATTAATATTCTAGTAGGATTGTAAATATAAAATTACATACTTTGTGTGGCAAAAACTCACGACATCAAAGTTATTGACAGTACTAAGTGGTTTGGAGCATGATGTACGCTGAGTACCGGCCTGCTGGATTAGTCTTGCAAGATAGCTGGTGATATGTACAGTCATTGTAATATATTCCCTTTCCCCCATTCTGAGTCTGGTTGTGTTTTGTCTGGAAAAAAACCCATCTCACATTAGGTTGAGATGTGGGAGGGGGGATGGAGCTAGGGAATTGGATCTTGGGACTATCTCAAACCATGACATAAATGGTAGCAGAGGATGGTTGCGAACCATCGAGGGAAAGAGATAAGAGCCATGATACTTGTGGTAACAGAAAGAGTTTTCCAGACAAAACATAGACTGTACCATTGTAGAGAGAGTAAGGCTATAGTAATGTAAGTTAAGTACTAAGAGTAGAGTTAAGTTTTTTTTGATAATGCTGTATTGATATGTAGTAGAGATATTTTGATTATATTCTGATTTATAGAGATTGCATGTTGATTAGAGTTTTTAAGTTGTTGTGACATGTTGACATTTCGCAGGAGCGAGGGGTGGAGTGTTGTAGTGGTTTGAACCTTGTTTTCCCCCAGAGGCTGAAAAAGTGGTAACCCCCAGGGGTGGAGACCCCTGGAAGTTTTGAAGTTCTGCCCAATTAGCGCTCCTGCAGAAATGTAAACATATCACAAGCACCGGAAGAGAAGGGGTTGTAGTTTGGTTGGTAGAAGAAGTTGCCATGTTGTGAGACCACGAGGAAAGGGGCCCGGAGCCCCTTGGGGCCTCTGGCCCCCCCCCAGCTCCAGCTGGGGGCTACAGAGACAGAGCAGAAGCGGCGGCAGTGTCCAGAGACTCTGGATAAGAGCCAGGACAGATAAGAACTGAACCGGAGGAAGCAGCAGAAGAGAGAGCCCGCAGCAGAACTTCGGAGTTCTGGGGGTAGGAACTGTACCAAACCCCCAAACTCCTTGAGACCTCCTGGAAGGAGGAAGATGATGGACTCTTGCTTAAAAGAGCCTTGGAGTGCTACAGCACTTGCAGAGAGGAGCTGAGAAGCTCAAAGGCGTCCTGGGAAGCTGGACCGGGACGGAGAAGGAATGCGGGGGGGTTGACCTTGGCCCCCCTCGCTGCTGCTGCTAAGCTAGCAGCCTTGAGACAGAGCACGGAGCTCTGCAAAGGGGAATTTGAATCCCCTGAGGAAGGGACTTTCACGAAGATGCCCCTGCATTTCGTGATATACCTGTGGTGACGCGAGTCTGGTCCCTGCTGGCAGCCCACAGGTGAGGCCTTCGCTTGGACCGAAGGAGAGCCAAGGGGCTTGGAGACCCCCTTGTGTGTACTGAACAGAGATCCAGCTACAACAATCCAGTTACTGCTGCATGCATGAGATGAGGAGACCTGCTGCCTTAGAAGAGATTCCTGAGAGACTGGAAAGGATCTGTCCTTCTTTCCCTCCTGGACTTTTATTTGGAGGGGAGAAGAGATCTGATCCTTTGTAAATACTATATGTCATGGTAGAGATAGTTGTGATCGTGTCTATAATGTGTTATAGTATTTATTTGTACAGTCATTGTAATATATTCCCTTTCCCCCATTCTGAGTCTGGTTGTGTTTTGTCTGGAAAAAAACCCATCTCACATTAGGTTGAGATGTGGGAGGGGGGATGGAGCTAGGGAATTGGATCTTGGGACTATCTCAAACCATGACAGTGCTTCATAACAAAATTCCAGATCTCTGACCCTCTTCTATGTTACTTGCAGTATCAACATGAGACAGAGGCCAGTGTCCATTTGAGGGTCATTCCTGTGTGTGGGCCAGACTTAGGTTTTAAATGGCTTCAACAAGGGCAAGTCCTACCTGATTAACTTGGTGGCCTTCTGTGATGGAGTGACTGCATCAGTGGACAAGGGAAGGGCTAATGATGTCATATTTCTGGAGGTATGTAAAGATTTTCTGAAGTTTCTGTAAGTGCTGTTATGGTTGGGAAATGGTGGGACAGGTTGCCCAGAGAGCTGGTAAATACCCTGGCCCTGAAAACATTAAAGGTCAGATGGGATGGGGCTCTGAGGAACCTGGTCCAGTAGAATATGTCCCTGCTCCTTGCAGGGATTTTGGACTAGATGAGCTTTGAAGATCCTCTCCAACCCAAAACATTCTATGATTCTATAAGTGCCTTGTCTGATTTGATGTGGTGATCTGGGATCATTCCTGCCAAGCAGCTGGGACCAATCCCTTCTCTTTCTGGAGAGGATGAGTCTGTACAAAAGAATGTAATTAAAACTAAACTATGAAGGATTACTACAGATTGTTTTTAAAGCTTTGGAACACTGTTACACTTCACAAAAAACCACTGAACAAAATGTAATTCAACAGGTTTATCACTTCTGGGATATTTTGCTCTGAGCTTTCAGATGTAATTCAGGATTTTGATTAGTTTCTGGGAGGTTTTGGTCAGAACTGTGTCTTTGACTACTCCATGTCATGGAGCAAACCTTTGCCTGCACAATTAATTCTCCCATCTTCCGTGTTCTTTCAGATTAACTAACCTTGACAATTCTGTGATTCTGTGACCCTGTGACTGTGATAGATATTCTCTCATGACAGAATAACCATCATAGACAACTGTGTATAGGTATTGGGATTGTATGACCCATCTAAAAGTGGCTAAAATACCCTTTAGAATCCACCAAACATGAGATTTGAGTTTTAATGATTGTTCCAGCTGAAGAGCAAAGCCATATTGAGCTGCATTCAACTAGTAGATTTTGGCACTGGTTCAAAGTAATTTCATCCAATTATATTTAGACGAAGTTTTCTTTTTGTAATACAATGTTTAATCTAAACCAAAATTAGATTTCCCATTTAAAACTGATCATTTGTCTTTTAAATAGCTATTAGGAACAACACAGTTCAGTTGGCTGATTTTTTGAATAGGTTTTTATGGGAATAGAATTAGTTCCTCACCATTATGAAATTTTCATTGAGATATGTCTTTCAGCATCGTTGTGGCAGTTTCTAAATAAACTAGTTAATGTTTATAGAGGAATGGCATCTAAATAAGTAACACAAAACAGTATTTTTCAACTCTGTCCTCATCTGAATTTTCTGCTAGTTTGTCTTAGAAAGATTGTGATAATGAGATCCTGTAGCTGGAGACAAACTTTATGAAATTTAGATGCAGATCTCTTAGGAATATTTCTTTTAGAACAATTTCAGGCTGGCCTGTATTTCAGATTCCAACTGGGATCCATTCCACAGAAGAAATACTGAACACACTATGTTACCAATGGATCTTTGAAATAGAGGTATGCTTTGAAATAGAGGTATGCTACATCATAAAGGAAGGACACCTTCTATTGCATAAAATGCAACTGATAGACTGCCTTGCAGTAAAATAACAATTTTGATGGCCATGATTAGGTGACAGGAGAGGTTGATGAAAAATGTTTTAAGGGTATTGAAGGGTAAGAATTATTGATGCTTGTTTTCCAGGAGACACAAGTGACTTGGTAGATTTTTGGACATCACTTTCCAAAATATTATTTTTACTGAAGCTGGCATATAGGACCAGTGAGTCTCTGTGGGAACTTCTGCCTCCTGTAGCACATATCAATTATTGGGCACCTGGGTAATATTGATATGTAATTCAGAAAATTAATTTTGTAAAGGACTGCTAATTAATTTATTAAAAAAATACTCTGGGGGTAATGTTATGTAATAAGATTATAGAACATTATCCCCACTGAGAACTTGGTTGAGTACTAGTGTCTGAAGTCAGATGTGCATGATGTAAGAATAATTCTCTTAGGCCCTGGTTGAGTGGTTTACCCTGTTGAGTAGTGATTTAACTAGCTGGAGAGCTCCAGATCCATATCCAAGTTTGATGAACGTAAGCAACCACTTGGAAGTTGAGCATGTGCTTAAGTGCTTTTCTCAGCAGGGGCTCTGACTAAGTTTTGAGTGTCATGGTTATATGTCTTTCCAATATAAGAAAAATATGTTTTCTGCATCTCTTTATTACAGAATCTGTTAATTCTTTTGACATTCTGATGCTCCCTTTTCCCATAAGAAATTAAACTGTCTTTTCTACAACACTCTTTTCTACTACAACCAGTAACTCCATCTTCAAAATGAGGATCAGGGATGAAGAGCAGAAGAAGATGAACAGATGAGCTGCTTAAAAATTGTTATCATTCGTATGTCCTTAGTAATAAAGTACAAGGGGAAAGAAATTCAAAGCTTGTGTAATGTATAAGTAGAATTATTTCTAAATAGGGTTGTTTCCACATTTTCTATGAGCTATCGATAGCTCTTTAATGGTTCATCCCCAAATCCAGAGAGATGGTTAAATACACACTGATGCCCATCTGGAGTTCTGATGGGCTCCCATGATAGAGAGAAACATTTTTATTTTAATTTAGTTTTTCCAAGAGCATCTTCTTTTTCTTTCAATGTAAACCCCTGCTTGCAAAAAACCAAAAAAACAACAACAAAAAAACCAAACCCCAAAACAAACAAACAAAATCAAACAAAAAACCAAACCAACAAACAGAAAAATGAACTTTCATTTTCATTTTCTTTTCAATCAATTTCCTGGTGAACTTATTCATAAAGGTGGGGTGGACCTGCACAGTTCAGATGCCAGATCTTACGAAAGCAAAGAAAAATCCCTTTTAAATTTGCATGTATAAGCTTTAGTCTGTTAAGAGTCCCACTGTGATCCTCACCGTCTCTTCCTCCACCACAGAAATTTGTTTTTTCAAAGAGCAAGAATATAGGAAAGAAAAGTTCCAGAGATTTTTGCGCTTATTTTTTGTTTATGGAAGTGAACCAGCCGTCTGACTATCAGACATGCAAGTAGAGTTTGCTGTGGGAATCCACAAGACTTTGCAAAGGCAGTCATCACTTTTCTGCAGTGATCATAACTGCACAACTGATATTTCACAGTGAAAAATCTCTTGGCTTGTTCTTTTGAATTGTGAAGCACAGGTGTCTTTGCAGTAAATTAATGCAATGGGGTTTTGTGACATGATTACACCCATATTCCACCTTTGTAAAAGGACTTCAGCTTTCAGCTCTCTAAGAGTATTAGTAGAAAGTCCAGGCATAACCAGGCAACAGGTTATATTGGGAACTGACTTAATTTCTAATCTGAGTTGCAGAAGTGTTCCTCAGTATGCTGCTATGCTTAATATTTACTGCTTCAAGTAGGCAGGTCTCAGGTGGGAGAGAGGAGTAATTCCTTTCTGCAGCCCGTCTGCTGGAGTTATTTCTAACTCTATTTAAAATGGTGAGTTTCTTGCAGCAGCTTTTCAAAGGGAAAAGTCTGTGACGTGTGAGTCAATTTGAATCGGGCCCAGGGGGTTACAAAAGTGTATCTGTGCATAAAAGCTTGGTTTTCCTTTACTACAGTGTCACAGAAATCTCTCTCTTTTTTTTAATTTACTCACTTGGAGACAGAGTAGAACCAAACACAGTTTTTTTGGCTCCAGAGCATGCTAGAACCACTTTTGAAACCAGCAGCATCAAAAGAAATGTATTTGCCTCTGTGGTCCTGTGTATTGCCATGGCTGATTCAAGAGGCTAAAAGAAAAAGGCTATGATTCTGCATCTTCTCTACTTTTATTCATCTTCCTCGTTGCAATACGTAATTTCCCTCTACTGTAGAAATCTTGTGGGCTTCCTTATCCAGAAGGCTGAAGTTTCAGGTTTGTTACTTATGCAGTGTAAACAAAGTTGATGTGGTTGTTTCCTTTCATTTTGGTGTCAGTGATTTGTCCTTTCAAGCTATTGCAGGTCATCTTTTCCCTTTGCTTTTACACAACAACAGAGTAGAGCCTGTTTACCCTCTTTCCTCCACCATTGCAACCTCTTTGTATTTCTTCTTTATTAAAGTTTGCATGCTGTAGGATTTTTATCACGCAATCTCATATCCCTCCCAGAAACACCAGCTGTCATAAGCATACAAAACAACTTAGCTGAAAAAAGGGAAACTTCTGCTGTTAGTTCATGATGTTGATTTATAAGTTGTAAGATTTTATATCATCCAATCAACCTTATTTATCCCTGGACTTCAACTGCTTGATATCAGAATGTGGAAAGCAAAATGCTAAAATACAGCAGCTGTGTGAGATGGATCTGTATGTCTGTGGTGCTCTGCCACTATCTTTAATGGGCTCTGACCTTAATTTCTAAATTAGAAGGTCCTTGAAGCAAGTGAAAGATAAGAGGATGAGCAAATGGACTTTCCCCTCTGTAGAAGGGGATATGTCCAAACACCAGCAACAGTCAGAAAATTACTTTCATATCTTACTTTAATAAATAATCTACTCAGCTATTTGCAGACCTCCTTCAAGGTCACCATCCATGGGATGTGTCAGCTGTACTGATCTAGCCACCAGCAGACAGAATTCATGAAGCCTTGGTTTGGAAAAAATTGTGGACAAAATTGCTGCTGTCATGGTTGCAGCTGATGTCCTCAGACCCTGTGCTCAGACTAACCCCTCAACCCCAGGAGCTGAGCCTGTGTTTTAGCAAAAGGACCTCCTTCCTCACCGCTGACTTTTTGCCAACCTTGACTAACTGGCAACTTGTGCTTCATCCAAAGGAACAAATCCTGCCCTGCTGAGTCCATATATTACCAGAACTAAGAGCAAAACAAAAATAACTCTAGCATCTCCAGATTCTGAAGCTCCTACATTTGGAAAGTGTGTGCCAGGGGTGAGTGAGACCCCAATTCCTTCCTCTGCATCATGTCCTGAGTATGTAGTTTATTAAATGCAGATTAAAAACATCTGGAGTTTTTGCCTTCTTCCTCTCCTTTCCCCTTTTCTCTCCTCATTTCATCTGGTTAGATCAATCTCTGTATTAGGAAGATATATTCCTGCCCACAGGACACTATCATAGTGAGGCTTTTTGTCTCACTTTGCCTGTAAAACTACTCCTGGATTTTAAATCTTATTAGAAACACAATCTCCCTGTCTCTGTTTGCTTTTATGTGCTTAGGATGCTTTTTTCTGTTCTTAAACTTTTTGTGTATTAGTTGAAGCCATAATTCTTATGAAGGTGTCTATAGGAATGAAAATGCTACAGGGGAAATACATCCTTATTTTAACAATATCAGGTGAGGGAAACAGAATAAGGTTGTAAATTACATAAGGGATTTCTGACTCCACAGTTTGAGGGAACAATGTGCACTCCGCAAGCAGCTGTGACCTCTGAAAGTAATTCCTGAATCCTGCAGAGCTCCTGCTGGGATGAGGTTTCTCTGTAAGGAAACACAAACTGGTTAAGGTCCTTTTGGATTTCTAATATTCGCTTAGAAATAATTCAGAATAGTATCTTAAATGATGTTTTGAGCCTGGGAACATCTTTCTTTTCTGATCTGCTTTCAAGACAGATTTTTAAGGGAAAAAATTCATCACTGAAAATAATGAGCAGATTTGGGGCTTTTCCTGAGGAAAGATGATGCCCTTTCATTAACTACCGTGTGATAAATGCGTGATTCTTGCGTGTGTGCACTATATCTCACACACCAGAGTGGAGGCTTGTGCTTGTCTGTCTCTAGATCAAGGTTTTGGGTGTGATTTCTCACTGCCTGATCTCTTTGTATGTCCTTCTGAGCTGGAAAAGATAGCTGGTATGATCTCTTGTGGGTTCAGACTCTGAGCTCTGAATGCAAAAATTACTTTCTTTTTTTCATCTTTTGTGAAGAATTTGGCTTGCTTGGGCATTCTGGGTGCTGGTGTATCATAAATCAGAAGAAAACTGGAGAACAAGGTGGAAGTTTTTTAAGATGAAGTTTAATATGCTCATTGCAGGGTATGAGGCTTCATGCATTTTGGAGACCTTTTTGGAGTGTTGGAGTGTTTTTTTGGGAGCAGCTGACTTGTAAGCAGGAATGTTTTTCATAAAATGAGCTGTGGCTTATACTGGATCTGCTGGGAATTGTGAGGGAATCCACAAGGGACTGCTTGGCTCTCCTACAGTGCAGATTGGCCACTGGGTTTTCAACAGCAACAGAGACTGTTTTGGGATAGATGGGGAAATCCATAGCCATTGTCTGACTGGAAGTCTCCTGTGCCATATTCAGGTCACATTCATTTACTTCTCACATGCTCCCTTGAGGCTGAGATATAAGCAAAAAATATAAAAGGTGTAAATGATATCTCCTGTATTAGTAAAAAACCTATGTAGAGTAACTGGAAAGTGCTACAGAAGTGATCAAACTGCTATATTAATAATATAAGTGAATTATTTTATTGACGAACAAGACTTTAGTTTATAACTTTTTTTCTAAAAACATCCCTTCCTATGAAGGGTATGAGGTAAGTGGAAGGTCTATTTTCCTAGCCAATGGGTGTATCTACAAAACAAGCACTAGTTTTGGATTTCTGACAACATTTTTTTTATATTTTTTTTGTGTGTGCGTGTGTGTGTGTTGTAGTTAAGCTTGAGGCCAGATATTCTGACCTAATGCGGAGGAAATGTGGATGTGGTTGTTGCTCAGCTCTAAAATGTTGCTGTGACAGGGAAGTAGTATGAAGGAAAGTGCGTTCAGATGTGAATTTCTTAGAGGAGAATAATAAATTAGGACCCTGGGATTAGTGTGAAAACTGAAAACACACAAAAAGCTGCTATAATATGTAATTATGTTCTATTGACAAAACAGCATATTTTTGTTGCATTGTTTATGAATAGAAGACACAAAGTAATCTAGCTAAAAGGATCAATGTTAAAGCTATACTATGTTTTGTACTGAATTCCAGTTCATACATCTCCCTATACACACACACAAAACCACAAAACCTGCCATCAAGATTAAAAAAATCAGAATTTCTAAATCATAGAATCATAGAATCAGCCAGGTTGGAAAGGACCTCTGAGATCATCAAGTCCAACCCTTGATCCATTACCACCATGCTTACTAGACCATGGCACTAAGTGCCACATCCAGTCTCATCTTAAAAACCTCCAGGGATGGAGAATCCACCACTTCCTTGGGCAGCCCATTCCAATGTCTGATTACCCTCTCTGTAAAGAATTTCTTTCTAATATCTAACCTAAACCTCCCCTGGCACAGCTTAAGACTGTGCCCTCTTGTCTTACTGATAGCTGCCTGGGAGAAGAAACCAACCCCCAACCTGGCTACAACCTCCTTTCAGGGAGTTGTAGAGAGTGAGGAGGTCTCCCCTGAATCTCCTCTTCTCCAGGCTGAACAGCCCCAGCTCCCTCAGCCTCTCCTCATAGGACTTGTGCTTGAGTCCCTTCACCAGCCTCGTTGTTCTCCTCTGCACCTGCTCCAGCACCTCAATATCCTTCCTGAACTGAGGGGCCCAGAACTGGACACAGCACTCCAGGTGTGGCCTCACCAGTGCTGAGTACAGGGGAAGAATCACTTCCCTGGTCCTGTTGGCCACACTGTTCCTGATACAAGCCAGGATGCCATTGGCCTTCTTGGCCACCTGGGCACACCACTGGCTCATGTTCAGCTTCCTGTCAATCCAAACTCCCAGGTCCCTTTCTGTCTGGCTGCTCTCCAGCCACTCTGTCCCCAGCCTGCAGCATTGCATGGGGTTGTTGTGGCCGAAGTGGAGGACCTGGCACTTGGCCTTGTGAACCTCATCCCATTGGAATCAGCCCATCTCTCCAGCTTGTCCAGGTCCCTGTGAAGAGCCCTCCTGCCTTTCAGCTGATCAATACTCCCCCCCAACTTGGTGTCATCTGCAAATTTGCTAATGGTGGACTCAATCCCCTCATCTAAATCATCAATAAAAATATTAAACAGGACTGGGCCCAACACTGATCCCTGGGGAATACCACTAGTGACGAGCTGCCAACTGGATGCAGCACCATTCACCACCACTCTCTGGGCCCGGCCCTCCAGCCAGTCCCTAACCCAGCAGAGAGTGCCCCTGTCCAAGCTGTGGGCTGCAGCTTTTTCAGGAGAATGCTGTGGAAGACGGTGTCAAAAGCTTTGGTGAAGTCCAGGTAGACACATCCACAGCCTTCCCCTCATCCGCCAAGCTGATCACCTGATCATGAAAAGAGATCAGGTTGGTCAGACAGGACCTGTCCCTCCTAAACCCGTGCTGGCTGGGTCTGATCCCTTGTCCATCCTGTAGGTGCTGTACTGCTCCGTAACCTTGCCAGGCACTGAGGTCAGGCTGACGGGCCTGTAGTTTCCTGGGTCCTTCTTTTAGCCCTTTTTGTGGATGGGTGTGACATTCACCAACTTCCAATCATCTGGGACCTCCCCAGTGTGCCAGGACTGTTAGTAGATGATGAAAAGCGGCTTGGCGAGCTCTTCCACCAGCTCCTTCATCATCCTAGGGTGGATCCCATCTGATCCCATAGACTTGTGGGGATCCAAGTGACTCAGCAGGTCACTGTTTCCTCCCGGATTACATAGAAACTGAAAAGTCTCAACTTGATATGCAGAAATCTTACAGGATATATAATTTGTGCTCTGCTTTAATATAGAGGGTGGCTCAGTAAAATGTGTGTTGAAACTACTGGGTTAAACTCTACTGTCAGACCAACCAGTTACTCAGCTGTGAGGAATAGAAGGTTTCTCCTGTGCCAGAAAATCATGGAACTTGATATAGCTTGTCTCATGGATGATGGCATTAGCTTCACAAGCTAAAGGAGTAGGTTTCACACTTGCAAAATTTTATCTTTGTGTAACTAATAACCATAGATTTGCAATCATTTCCTTAGTGTATACTCTTCATGTGGCTTAAAACACAATAATCTCTTTGCTATACACATTTCTACAAGATGAGGTCTGAATTAAAATTTTGGTGCTTCAGATGGAGCTTGGGGATTTGCTGTGTGAATTACATAAATATCCTTTTAAAATACATCCAGATTTGACCCATGTATTCAAATTTTTTTTGTCAGTGCCAAAATGTATATCCCCGCACTCTCTCTTGCTCAGTGTCTGAACAAAAACCAATAAAAACTTTCTTGCAGCTCTATATGTTAATATATGTTTCGCTCTTTATTAATATGCATAGCAAACATCTGGCTAAGTAACATAAAATGTCTGTTTTATGTCTTTTTCATAGAATGAATCACAGAATGGTTTGGGTTGGAAAGGACCTCAAATATCATCTCATTCCAACCCCCTGCATGGGCAGGGAGACTTTCCACAGGACAAGGTTGCTCAGAGCCCCATCCAGCCTGGTCTTCATAGGTGACTGAATGTCTTCCTTACTGGATATCTGGGTGGCTTTCATACTTGTGATATGTTAATATACTGCAAATTACTTAATGTCTGAAAGGCAAATTGTTCATCTGAAAAATATGCTCAGATGCTCTCAAGCTTTGCAACTCTATCTGCTACAGACACTTGCTAATGCCATTTCTTCCAGGACCAGAAAAGTGATAACATTTCACAGCATAATTCCGAGGGGGTTCTGTGTGAATGTTATATGAAATAATATAACCACTCACTGTACTGCATATTTCCACCCCGGTGTTTTGCTATGTTCACCATGAGTCTTTTTCAAGTCCCAGGTACTTCTTGTTTTGTACACATGAGTTTGTGGCTTGCTACCTTGCTTTATACTTTTTTTCATTCTTCCCAAGATGAGGGGTTGAGTTTCTTGAGGATTGGAGTTGTTTGAGTTTGGTTGTGTGTGTTTTTTTTTTGTTTGGGTTTTTGGTTTGGTTTGGTTTGGTTTGGTTGTGTGTTTGTTTGTTTTTGTTTTGTTTTGTTTTGGTTGGTTGGTTTGGTTTGGGGTTTTGGAGGTGTGGGATGGGGAGGATGGAATGTGGATTTTTTTGTTTGCTTATTTGATTGCTTGGTAAGGAACTAGTCATGTATTTTTAAAGATAAAACCAAAACCAGGATAATCTTCCTTCACTGACAGCAAGATCCCACCATGGGCATGGACTTATCTATCAAATTATTACAGCACTGTAGGACATAACATTTAATTAACAAAAAGGTGCTTTTGTGCCATTTCCGTGCAATGTGAGGAGGTTCTTGAGTTGCCCGCTGGTTATCCTTGGTGTCCTGC
The DNA here is from genome assembly GCF_003945725.1 of Corapipo altera. NCBI lineage: Eukaryota > Metazoa > Chordata > Aves > Passeriformes > Pipridae > Corapipo > Corapipo altera. The sequence continues at coordinate 1,260,552 of NW_020884958.1, forward strand.
TATGAATTAGGGTTTCAGGGTTACAGCTTCAGCAACCATTCTCACATAGATTCTGCATCCTAAAAGGTACTTTTTGTGCTAAATATTACATTTCAGTAGATGTTTAGATGTGCAGACATTGAGAGCAGTCTACTAGTTTATCATCAGAATATTGTTTCAGCTACCTACTTTTCCAAAAAGTTTTATAAGCATACATGCAAATGAACTAAACTGTGTCTCTGTGCTGAATCCTTTGAAACTAGTTCGTGAACTGAAGCATTAGTGCATCTCAGTTAAAATATGGAGTATTTTGGTTTTAAAGTTGCATAGTGTTTGCTAGTGTTACTACAAAAAATATGTAAAAAGTGTAAGAGCACTGCAGAAGCAAGGGCAGTAGTGCATCAAATGCAAAAGTTTTATGCTGCAGAAAATAAAGCTTTCTGTTGTACTTTTACTTAAAGCATAAGGCAGCAGCTGTAAAAAATTAATATGTTTTCTGGCTTGCCATTCTGTACAATAAATCATGGTTAATGGAGCCTTACAGGGGAAAGCACTTGAGGTATTAGACTTGGGACAGGGAGCCTGGTGCAAGCAGGAGGCAGAAGCAGTCAAAACTGTGAAAAAGAGCAGAAGAAAATGGATTCAAGTCTTACATCCCAAATGATTGTTAGTCCAAAATTGTGAGGGGACATGTTTGTAGTTGTTTGTTATAAGCAAAAGAAATGCACTTAGCCTGGACTTTTAATGTGTTGCCAGGATGGAGGTGAGGCAGTGGGCTCCAACCCCAACTATTTTTATCCTCTGCATGATTTAAATGATCCAGCATGTCAAGCTAGGCACAAGTACAGGTACAGGTCTAATTCCTGATGGATCTCTTTACTCTGATGTTGCCACTGGGGGGATAAGAGACTGAAGGATGCTTTCACCTTGAAGGAAGTATTTGAAGGCCCAGCAATTAGTGCCCCACATAATTGCTTGGAAGATCATTCCAGAAAACATATGAGAAGAAGAGAAAATGGTGTAGCTGAAGAGAAAGTGATGCTATTCTTCAGGCCCACATGACTACTTTGTATCACACTGATTGATGGCTTCAGCAACATTTTTACAGCCTTATCACACAAACTATGCTTTCTTCCCATTTTGTTTCCTTGGGCAGGTGTAATAGTTTTTCATGGAGAGGCCAAAGGAAAAATAGACAGAGTATTTGTCAAACTCATCAGAACACTTCCTTCAGAATGAGCCTGTTCACAGGCTTTGCGTTTCCTCTATGTGATCTACTTACAGAGGCCCTGGGAAGTAAAAGGGCTTTGAATTCATTATATCTCAGCAAAAGCCTAAGTTTTTGCCTAACTGAGTCATGTACCTTTGCCCAACGACAAAGACCACTTTTGGAAATGTAATCAACATTGGTTTTCTTTTTTGTTTGTGTGTTTGTTTGTTTGTTTTGGTTTGGTTTTTGTTTTGCTTATGGGAGCTTGCAGGAAATGGAACAAATTTAAGAAATGCAGGGAGTAAGTTTGATGCAGTTACTGCAGAAAAAAGCTATGGTACATTAATTATTTGATTAATTATTTTAAGAAACACTTATTGACCTGCAAAAACAAATGCTTCCCAACCAGAAATGGGGAATAATTGACACATTTCCCAACATGGTTACTAATAACTTACCAAAATGAAAGCAGATAGAAGGAAATTACACTTTTCATTAGTTGTAATGTTTAAATGAGACTCAATAAAACACATCTTCTTCAGATTTCCTGCATAATTCATCCATCACTGTAACAGTTAGCTATTTTTAACAGTCTTCTCTCAAAATTAGGAAATGGAGACAGGAAGAAACTCTGGCAGTGTGAGAACTTTAACAGGAGAAGCAGTCATTTGATCAGCAAGATACTGGGGGACTTTGTTAAGACTTCATTTCCACTGGAATTAGTATTTAATGTATGCCTTGTTCCGGTGTAATCTCAGTGAAATTTTTTTTTCCCTTTTGACTCTACCTTAAAAGGGCAATTTGGTTTAGTATGAGTTGTATTTTGCTATGGGGGCATGACTGATAATGTTGAGAATGTTGACTGATGTTGAGAATGTTTCAGATGACCAGCAAGGTGCTGCAAGAGTGTCCACTGTGCCAATGGTTCCACCCTACTCTAACCACGGAGATGCAAATCTGCTTCTTCCAAAACCAGCAGAAAGAAGGGTTTAGTGATAATGATCATTTGTCCCAAGCAAGATTGGGTGACCACAGACCATATTGCTGCTTATAGAGATACTTGCACATGTATAAGATGCCTCTCTAACACTCATCTTGAAGAAGCATCTTATTAATGTGAGTGATGGGGAATAACAACAGGGCTCCAATTCATTTGGCAGGTTCTAGGACACCATCCATCACCCTGAGCTCAGATCAAGTAGCATAGGAATGGCAGGCTGATTCAGCAACACTTTCACTTTAAGGCCATAAAAAATTATTTATAATGGATGAGTAAATTTAGGCATAATGGAAACCACAAAGATAATTCACAATCCAAGCAAATAGGAGTCTTGAATGTGAAGTCTTCTTCTGTGAAGTCCTGACTTTAACAAAAGTGTAGAATTTCAGACTCTGCAGATGTTAGATTATTATAAAGAAAAATTTTCTCCTGGTGCAGAGTTAATAGCAATGTAGTGACCAACATTTCTGGGAAAGCCAAGAGTTTGGAATTAATTTCCTTTGTCCAGTTAGACTTAGGCCACACATCTGAACTGCCTACAGATCCTGTTATTGTTGGGTGTAGCATGTACACACCAAATGAAGGTGATGAGTTTAAGTGGTTGTTCTCCAAGGGTATCTCTAGGGAAATGTCTACTTCTGTAGCAGCTGTTAGTCTTTAAAGAATGACTGAAATAATTTGAGGAATAAACACTTGGTGTCTTCAGCATTTCTTAAAATACATTTCTGCTGCAGGAGTTGTTTCTAATTAACACTGTCTGAAGTATAGTACATGCTAACTTACAATATTTCTGTGAGGATGTTTCCTGTCCACCTATTCTTCTGACATATTGTAGATTGTTGGTTGCAATAGTGCACTGAACTTCAACTCTTGTTATTTCTTCAATAGCATGGTGACATCTAACAGCTGCATGTGCAAGGCCTCATCCTGGATGAAACACAGATTGGACTGTGTTCTATTTTACTGTGACTCAAAGCAGAACTGTGTTAATGAATTTTTTTGAGAACATATTTATTTGCAAATGCCTGTGCTGCTCAACATAGTCCTGTTCTGACTGGTAGAAGGCATGTAAAGTAAATAATTAAAGAATAATTCCAGATTTATCTGATGGGAAAGCAGGGCAATATCAGTGAAATCAGTATAAACAACATCCTTCAAGACTATATATCTCAGTGAAAAAAAGGCAAGGTCTACAAGAGAGAGCGTGTTGTGCTTCTGTTACAATCTCAGTACACAGTATAGGAAAGGTTTAGAAATGCCTTACATATGCTGATCTCTTCTTCATATAACATTTCACAGCCCACAAAAATATTGATACTTTTTATGTCTTGCATTTAATCCCTTTCATAAGCAGTGGATGTTCTGTTTGCTTTGTGCTGAAGTACTTTGGAGCAGGTTCAGTGATTTGGGCTCTGCTTCCATAGGTCGACTTGTACTTACTGATATAGATAAAAGTAATAGAAGGAGATGGAGACTACAGAATAGATTTAACCTTTTTAATGAGACTGAAGACTGCCTAAATTCCACTTTTTTTTTGTACAACCACACTCTCAAATCCCTTAGGAAGCTGACTGCCCAAGCACTCATACTTAGTCTGGATTAAAACCATACAGGAAATGGCTGTGCTTGTAGGGAAGCATACTTCTTTTTACATGAAGTATTTCAGTTTCTTAATTCACAGTAATGGGTGGCTGCTTTCAAGCTGTCTGGAGTCTTTCTTCATAGTCAGTCAGAGCTGTGGCCTTATAATGCCTGCATGATGTAAAACTTCTCATTTCCCTTCTAATTTTAACTTGATCACAGTACGTTTGAATTTGAGGAGTATGTGCTGATGGGATTTAAATAAGTCCCAGCAAATGAAGTGTTTTATTAGCCAATGGCATCTAGACTAGTGTAGATATGGTCCAGAGGAAACTCAGTTTCTTTTTATTCGGTTTGTTTAGTTTTCTTTTTTTTTTTTTTTTTGTTGTAGAGGTTTTTTGTTGTTGATTTTTTTTTTAAACTAGAAAGGACAAATAAGAATCCATTTTTTTCAAATGTTACTCCAACATGGTTGTTACACTAAGGAAGGAAGGCTCCAAGGCAAGTTCAGAAGCACAAAGAACACTTGGAATTGTCTACTGTGTTGAAAGATGGACTAAGTTATTACCAAAAGCTGTAGATTTAAATATCTGAATTACTTAAAAACAGGTTGGTCATTGTTTAGAGTTAGGTTGTTTGTTTTCCTACATGTTTGTCTTAAAGACAAAGTTAAATAATGTCCTGGACCTAAAGGCTTTTTATTTGTTTGTTTGTGTTTGTGTTTGTTTTGTTGCAAAACCTTTCCAGTAGTAACAAAACATTGAAAATGGAAAAGGTATCTACAAATGTCTTAGCTATGGGTCTGTCTTCTCTTTTCTTTTTTTTTTTTTCTTTCTTTTTTCTGTGCCTATTGTATCTTTCAATGTCCTACAGGGAAAGGACATGCCCAGGGTAATCTGAACTGCTTGGCTGTCACAAGATAATTTCAATAAAAGGAAATATTAATTTACTTGGAAAGGAGATGTATCTTAGTGCTACCTGATGTTACCTTGTAATATCAAAGGTCTGCTCTTTCTTGAGAGCAGACTGGAAGCTCAGGTTTTAGCACTGAATGAATCCAGTGTTAACCAGGTAAACTGACAAGGCGGCTGTGGAGTAGAGCTGTGACCATCTTTCAGAAATCAAGGACAGAAGATCTTGTCCTGTTTGCCCTAGAAAATTGGAGGTTCAGAGGTGGATGGAGCTCACTGAACATCTACCAGCTTGTTAAGTATTAAGAAGGGAAACTTTTCTAAGTAAAGTTGGCCCCAAAGCACATGTATGAAAGTTGTCTATCGATAAATGAAGGCTGGAGATCAGGCAGAAGCTCCTAAGCTGCTTTAGGGCAAACACATTCTGCAACAGCATTCCCTTCAAAGCAAGAGGGTGAAAATGTTTCCTGTATAAAAGGCCTAAGATCCAGCTTCAGAAGAGACTTTTAAGATGAATTACCCTGGAGAAGACCAGACTCAACAACCAAATCAGTGTCTTCTAGTGCCATGTTCCTGTCAATTAGGAGAAGAACATCATGAGCAGGTGCAAACTTAGGTAGGGTTTTTGGGCTTATTTGTTGGTAAATTACACTAAGAAAACTTCTGAACTGAACAAACAGTTGAGCTTTGAGATGGTGAATATGTTTCTGAAATATAGGGACTTGGATGTCATTTTGCAAATTCTTGGTGGTGCTTACTGATTATTGCAACTGTACAAGGAATAATTAGGTCATTAGATAATTAAATAACTAAACCTAGATTAGATAATTAAATAGAGCTGCCTATAATTATATTCCAGCACAAGCTACTATTAAGAAAGAAATAAGCATTAAAGTGATGGATTAATTGCAAAGTTTTCATACCACAGATGTTTAGCAGATTTACTTGCATTTAGAAGGAAACCATAAGCCTCAACCTAACATAGTATTAAAATAATTTTGAAATAGACCCATCAGTTCTAAGGGGATTACTCTCTTTCTTGAAATAAAATGTATAAATACTCCCCTATATCTCAAAAGGAGTAGGGACCCTTGGGCCCACAATGTGCATTGGAACTACAGCCCCTGACACTGTTCTACATTTTTATTTTTATTTCTTAACCAGCCATAGCAAAAATATCAGATGGCTGACTAACAGCAATCTGTCTCAGAAAGAAAATTAAGTACTCTAATAAAAGACTGATTTAGATTTCGTCTTCGGTTGTTGTCATGTTTACTGTGTTGTGGAAGACCAGGAGAACTCCTCAGTCTGGTAAATGCCGTGTTTTACATTTGGACTATGAAAGTTCACCACAAAAATCTCAAATAATGACAGAAAAGCAATAATTAAAAAGGAAAGAAAAAAACTCCACAAAACGCCCCCACTCAAACAAAACTACTCCTGCTTTCATTAACTTTATAGAGTTTTTTTCTTTAGTTTTTTCATCAGTTGATTTAAACTGTTTGTGAGGTATCTGTTGATACCATTTGAGCACAAACTCTGCTATAATGTGGTCTCTTTTCAAGTCTCTTCCTATTGATTACTGATAAAATAGCAGAAATTCCATTTATTTACTCTAACCTTATACAAACAAGGTATTTATTCACTTTCCTTAAGAAATAATGAGTCTATAAATGGCCCATGTGTTTGAGCCTAGATGGTGGTTGGTACATTGTGGTGGTTTGGGCTAGGCCTTCCTTGGTGACCAGTTTGTAACCAAGGAAGGGTCCAGATTTACCCAGTATTCCCTACGATTTTTACGTAAGCCAGATTATAAGAAGAAAGGAGGAGAGGCTTTCGCTCTCTTCCCTTCTAGTGGCTTGGAGGTGCAGGTTCCCTGCTGTTGAGTCTGCCGTGTTGGGGAGCGAGGCCTGGTAAGGCCTTGTCAACCTTGGGAGGCGGAGGTTGCCGGCGATCGTCCCGGAGCAACTCTCGGTTGTCCCAAGGAGAGTGGTGGGATATTTTCTTTGCTAACTCTTTAGTTACTAGATCTCGGGCTACTGATTGGGATATATATATATATATATTTTATTTTGGTTTTGTTCCCTTTCCCTTCCCCCTTCCCCTTCCCTTGTGAAATTGTATATATTTTAAATAGTATATATATTTCAATTGTAACGTAAGTGTAAATATATTTATATATATCACTTTAGCTGTCTCTCTCTCGTTTTGGGTTTTCTTAGTTGGTTGTTTTTCTCCCTCTTCTCTCTGAGGTTTGGGGGGGGGGGGGGAAGGGGACTTCTGGTGGTAAGGTTTGGAGACTTGGCAGGGAGCCAGCTTCAAACCATATCATACACAGACTACTAGTGGACCTCTCTTACACTCCCTATGGATTGCCGCAAGCTGTAAAGGAATTTTTTTCTGATCATCTGTGGCCCTGAGTGTAAGCAATGGATTATTTTTCGTGGAAATGAAATGGAGAGTTGCACATGAGTGATGGAACAATGCTTAATTTTAATAGGAGTAGATTTGTGCCCCTTATGAGTTCGTGATACAGCCCCTGCCATTAAGGAGTGCTTTGTTCTTTGAAGAAGTTTTAGATATGGAATAGCAAACTTCTTGTCAGACATTCCCCTAGTGGTCCAAAAATCTGTGAAAAATATTGAATTTTTTCGTAGAATGCTCATGAGTATATGCTCTGAATTGATATCACTAAAAAAATCTTTCTTATTTTTCTCCCATTAATCAACATTGGTGTGCAAGAGCTGTATGGCTTAGAATCCTAAAACAGTTTGTGTTGGAAGGGACATTAAAGACCATATCGCTCCAACTGCCTGCCATTGGCAGCAATACCTTTGACTAGACTGGGTTGCTCCAAGCTCCATCCAACCTGGCCTTGAACGCTTCCAGGGATGGGGTAGCCACAGCATCACTGGGCAACCTGTCCCAGGTCCTTACCACCCTCAGAGGGAAGAATTTCTTCTAATATCTAATCTAAATCAACTCTCTTTTATCTTATAGCCCTTATCCCTTGTCCTATTGCAACATCATTTTGACATTGTATGTTATCATACATGTGATCAGGGACCACACTGCAGCTGGGGTGCAAGGGCATTCAAATTTGTGTTTGTACAATAATATATCTCATAGGAGCCTGCTATTGATTAAGATTAATTTGACTGCTGAGGAAAAAGCACACAGCTTCTCCAGGAAAACAGAGCAAAAGGAAGAGCAGGACATTTCAAAAAGAAAATAGGAGTCAGCCCAGAAGTGCAAATAGACTCTTCTGTACAAGGAAAATTTGACTTGGGGAAGTTTTTCACATTATCTTCTTGTTCTCTGCTTAGTGAGTGATTGTTGTCTCATAAATAGACACTATTGCTTCTTAAAGAAGCGTTTCATTCTTGGTTTTAGTATGAAATTCTAGTCTGCTTACTCTATGTCTTTATTCTTAACTATTTTTGTGGCTCTGTGTCATCAATCGCATGTCAACAGAGCACATTACTGCTCACGCCTACCATTTGCTATTTGTCTGTACCAAAAAAAAAATAAAATAGAGGACTGTTTGGATGTTGGTTACCCAGAGAAAGTTTATAAAAATCACAGAATGTAAATATGTCGTAATTGGAAACAGTTTGGTTCAAACTACTTGCCTTCCAAGCGTGTTTGTTAGCAGTGCAGGCTACTGAGGGGCAGCATGCTTTGCTTTTTTGCTGTTTTTTATTTCCTTTAAGACATGGTAGTTTATCCTTTGGACCTGAAATTCATCATATTTTAAGTTTCAGCTCCAAATTCTCACTTTTCACCATTGAAAGAACTGCTAAAGTGTGCCTTGCATTTTTTTGGGTTTTAGCTGGGACAGAGTTCATTTTCTTCCCAGTGGCTGGTGCACTGCTGTGTTTTGGATTCAGTATGAGAGTAATTCTGATACCACACTGATGTTTTAGTTATTGCTAAGTTCTGTTCACCTTAAGTCAAGTTCGGTTTCTCAGGTTCTCAAGTTCAGTTTTGCCAGTGAGCAGGTGCACAGAAAGTTGGGAGGGAGCATGGCCAGGAGGGCTTTCCTGAACTGGCCACAGGGATATTCCACACCATAGAACATTCTGTCCAGTTTATAAACCAGGGTAGTTGGCCAGGAGGGGCCAACCACTGCTGGGGGTGGGATGGGTACTGGTGTGCAGGTGATGAGCAATTGTGTTGTGCATCACTTGTGGTTTTGGGGATTTATTTATCTTTTTTTTTTTTGTTAACTCCCTTTTCATTACTATTATTATATTGTTGTTGTTGTTTTATTCTCTTTCAGTTATTTAACTGTTCAACTGTTCTTGTCTCAACCCACAGAATTTATTTTTTTTCTGGTTCTCCTTCCTAACACACAGGGAGACGTGTGAATGAGCAGCTGCAGGGTATTTATTTATCTTTCCAGCTCCTATAATGTTATTGCCAAATTATGCATACTTCTCTTTTGCTCTATGAAGCTTAATTTGTGTTTAATCAGCAAATGCTTAAACTACTAAGATAATTATTCTGAATTATATGTGCTGCAAATTTTTGCATGGGGTTTTTTTCAATAATATGATTGTATATCAGAAGATTCTTTGTGCTTCTACCAGCCGATTGTTATTACAAGAGAACTAGCCCACTTAGAAAGATCACAATTTATTTTTTATGGTATTTGATGTGGTCTTCCCACTAGGACAAAATGGTACTTACTTCAAAAGCTACAAAGAGTCAAAAAAAAAAAAAATCACCTTAATGAAACTGGTCTTCATTAACACAATTTTTTACACAACCTTTTTCTCTTTGTCCCTTAGGACCTAATTCACAGCACCTAAATCAGGGACGGTGCTGGAAGCTACTCACACTGCTGCTTATATTTACTCCTCTACGCTGCCAATTGGTTAGACCATTGGTATCTGGGCAGGCTGGCTCTGCCAAGGTGGGAAAATGTAGCTTTTCTCTGCTGTAGACTCTCCAAGGGGGATGGCAAGTGGCCTAAAAATGTCCTCTCAGAACAATGAAGACAGCCCCACCAGGAGTTAAAGACAGAGTCTGCCATTTTGTTCACCAAACAGGTCAATGTGAAAACAACAAAAAGAGTAAGACATGAAACCGTCTCTTACAACAGGTTCACATATCCAAAATAAAGAGCTTCTTTTGGTGAACCACAAGCTTGTTAAAGCCAGGACATTTCTTTTACTTATATCATGCTTATATATAAGTATAAATTTAAGTTAGATATACAGGACAAATTCTTCCCTGTGAGGGTGGTGAGGCCCTGGCACAGGTTGCCCAGAGAAGTTGCGGCTGCCCCATTCAGACATCTTTTTATTCTTTTCTTTTTTCCCCTGTGGATACCAGACATTTTTCTTATCATCCAGAATTATTCCGTTTTCCTTCTTAAAAATCTCTACCCATGAGAAGAATCTCTAACCTTTTCTCATTGGTCAGTGGGTCAACAGAAATTAATTTTTAAGAGATTAGGTGGTAGAATTATATTCCTGCTTCAGCTGAATTTCCATGTCTTCCTGTTGAGTTCCTAATAGTTTGTAACTGATGCAGGTCATGGTTTCTTTGATGAATTTGGCTGATAGTGCAGCCAGAGAAGGTTTAGGTCTGCTGTAGCTTGGGCAGGAGTAGCAGCATCATTGCAAGAATATGAACTTTGTTAAAATATTAGAATCCAGTTTAGCCTTTCCCAGTGGAATGATACTTTCCAGTGTAAAGCAGTCAGCTACAGTAACCAGGCAGAGAGAAACGAGTGTCATTTTCTCACATGTAATTCTTTTTTTTTTCTGTCTGTAAATGGGGAGTTTTAAACGCAATCTTTTATTTTAAGAATAAATTAAGAAGATAAGCCTGTAGTCTGCAGAATCGGAAAGAGCTGGGAGAGTATTTTTGATCTTACAGGTTTTATTTCTCTTCATCTATGTCTCATGGTAACGGACAAACATTTGACTACTGAACTGTAACTGTCTGAGTTCTTCAGATCAGTGAGAAACTACTGTCCTGAGGTGCAATATTAAAGGGAGTTGTGAAGAGGGATCATAGATTTCCAGCTATGCTTTTGTCTCTGGGTATTTGTATACTGGCTCATGTAATAGGAAATGAGGTGAATCATATTTAATTCAAGTCAACTGTTCAAAATATGCTATGCTAGAACTCCAATTCCATGAGAAAGAAAGGTTTTCTAATGGTTTGGGCAGAAATCTCATTAAAAGAGTATAAAAAGCTGCCATCCTTCAGTTTTCTTCTTCACCCCTCTCTTTTCGCAGTAATAGTATATGGGTCTTGCAGCAAGTTAATTAGGAACATCCAGCCCCTTAAACAGAAAGTGTCTTGTTATTAGCTGTACCAAAATGTTGTCTATCACCTCTTTCATAGCAGAGCTGGCCTCAGAGCTGCCAAGCAGATTATTCAAGGAAAAGAGACTAATTGAGAAAAACAGAATTATCCTTAAGCCAGGTCAATGCTAGAAATTACTAAGTAAAATAATTAGACCTTCATTATCCAAAACTGAACTGAAAAGATTTCTGGCAGTGTATGGAGTTCTTTCATAACAGTTTTCTTTGCTGGCTTCTCTCTCTATCTCTTTGCTTTTACTCAGTGAATTATCAAAGTACTAATGAAGCACTATTAATTTTGAATTCTTTTGTAGTGAAACCAATGAGGAGAGCAATTAAAATAAGTTTTAACTTCTGCATTTTTTTGCTTATCCAATGCCTGACATGAAATCTGAAGTCAGAGTCCATCATGTCAAGACCACATGGAGAGTGATTGCTCTCAAGCTACTGTGTATGATGTTTTGTACAAAATCAGGGAGCCTTTAAGAGATTGAAAACATTCATCAGAAGAAAACTGAATATTGTGAATAGAGAATTTGTGAAATATTCTATAAGACTGATAGACAATGCTGTCTTTGGAGGCTGTTTTCTAACACTGAGGATTAGGTAACTCAGAAAAGATAATCTGAGTTGCTCTGGGTTTGTTCTCTCTGTGTATTAGTACAAAAGAGTGCTTTGTATTTAATCTGACTTTACAGTGTCAAACAAATTTTTGGCAACTGTCCCAATAGAAGAAGTTTGACTCTCTCCCAAACTTCCATACACAAGATCTTGCTTTCGAAGTCTTCTTTATACTTCAACTGAGGCGTCAAGGTGCCAGTTTTTGGCTAACTGGCTGACCTGTATCTGGTGCCTAGATGAGTTGTGTGTCTGAGCATAAGTTGATCAAAAAAGACATAGTGTAATGATAAACTGAAAGATGGTTTGATACTCACACTGCTCACATGTGGGGATAGAAGTTGTGCTGCCTTTCTGAGAGGTGTTCATGTATGCCCTGTAGTGAAGTTTGCTCCACACAGAAAGATGTGATATTTCTAAAACTGAAGGACATCTTTTGCTCAGATTGTACTACCTTTATACTGCATATGGGAAATTGTTTTGCAATGGACGTGCCTCAAAACAATGTTCCTATGTTCAAGCTTGTATAGGTGCCAGTAGTTTCCATGAGTTTCTTTTGTCTGGAAGGGGTTTTTAGTATATTTGCCCACAAAGAGATGCAAAGACAATAAAATAATGAAGAGTGTTACTGTCTCTGACTCTGCAGCTTGACTGTGTCATGATAGATACCAAGAACTGAAATTTGTGCCCAACCTCTGCTAATCAACATGATCATGCATGATCTTGCAATGCTTTGCTGGCAGTGGTAGGATAGACCATCTGCAAAGAGCTGCACAAAGGAGTTGCAGGAATAAAACATTTTAGATAAAATTCAGTGTAGATAAAGCAAAGCAAGTGTAAAGAGAACAATCCTAAAATCAGCTACAGAGGGAGGGATATTACTACTGGAGAACAAGTGCAGGCACAAAATGACTGTCCTCAGAAACCAGCAGAAAAGTGAATCAATGAGAAGTTATAAGGAGAGAAAGAATTAAATCATGCTGCTATTTCTAGTACTATACACCCAGGTAGTTAGACATGCCACTGCATTTCTTGAACCAGCACCATTTAATAAGTAAAGGTAGTAGGGAGGAAGAGGGAAGATTTGTGTCTGTTATACATCTGCTGCTGACCACTGTCAGGGTTGACAGACTCTCCATTTGATCTTGTACTCTTAAAATCTTTTATCTTAAAACAAAATAGTATTGTAACTGCATATTCTAGAATTCTGTAGGAAAAATTTGTAAGTGAGTAAGGGGATGAGTTTCAACAAGAAAAAACTTTGATACTTTGAACTTTGAAAGTTCCTCTGTGTCAGGCAAAAACCTCTGCAAATAAAAATTAGGTCCTTTATTTTTCCATACTTTTTTTTAATGTTCCATCTAGCTTCTCCATAATTTACACACTTTGCCAAATAAAGCCCTCAAAATAGATTTTCAGGTGGGCTGTTTTAAAAGATAATTATCCTCCATGATGTTAGTCTTATTAAAATATTATTATCTTTACCTGTTATTCATAATAAGTAACAAATTCAGGCCTCCCTTCAGAACAGAAGAGTTAATTGTATGTTCGCCATCACATAAAGAAAGCAAGGTGTTTTTCTGAAATACCTGTTTTAAGAGGCCTTGGGCAAAGCAGTGTTCAAAATTTTATCCTTTAATTATAAAAAATAAACCATGAAGAGCAGTGCATAACTAATTTTATAGACTTGAATTATTTTAAATCATTTGTGTGTGAACTGGTAGCCTCAGCTAACAGCTAATAAAATCAATGGGACCCATCTTTTATATTGCTAATTGCATCTACTTGAAAGCATGGAATTATTATTCTTTTCTGAATGGAGCCCTCTTCTGGCAAGAATAAGGCTGGGAGAATGTGCTGGTTTAAAGGTAAACCAGCAGGGGAAATGAACCCAACTCAAAAGAGAGATTATAAGTCAGAATAACAATTTAATAAAATAATACAATAAATATGATTATACAGACAAACAATTGGTTTTAACCCACAAAACCCAAATGTATAACCCAGCACCCTGGGGCATGAACAGAGTGGTGTTCTTTGGGCCCCCTGAGTCCAAAGGAAAAGGAGAGGGGAAAACCTGTTGGTGAGAGTGCTGTTGCAGTCTGGTCAAGAGTGGTGATTGCAGTCCGGTCGGGGGTGGTGGTTACAGTCTGGTTGAAAAGTGGTGGTTGCAGTCCAGTCGAGAGTGGTGGTCTGCAGTCTGGTTGAGAGTGGTGGTCTGCAGTTTGGCTGAGAGCGGTGATCATCAGTCTTCCTCTGGATCCCACGAGTGGTTAAAAAACTTCCAAGACTCCAAGATTACATATATCCTCCAGTTCAGGCAGGAATGCCCAGTACCCCCTCAGGGTAGGGAGTTCCACACAATGGGTGTGAGGACAAGAGCACCCTCCTATCTCACAGGCCTCTTAACACTCAGTTTATAGCAGGAGTCAGGCTGCTCTGGGCACAGGGTGTAAATAGTCTATTGATAACAGTTTCTGGGAAATGGCATGGAAGGCTATAGAATGCACAGTTTTGGGTTACACCCATACAGTGGTGAATTGGTCCCAGCTGTTCTAACTAGGACAGAGAATTACATAGAAAATATCTAAATAACTTGTAGTCTTCCTCAATTTCAGGTAGTATGACCATGAGGTTTTAACAGGAAAAAAATGTTCTTCCTACTGTTAAAACTACACATAGAAAAAGTAAGGGAAGGCTGTTGCTGTTATGTTGAGATGCCAAAGCGACATGGAGTTTTGTTTCAAAGCAGGGACAGGATAGCAGGAAGACTGGAAGACTTTTATTGCAAAAGGTTGCAGACATTCATACTTTTCAGACAACACACATGTCAACTTACTATTGGTGTCTTCATGTAAACATACATCAGACTATACTCATGTCAGTTTAGTATTGGTACTTTAATGTACACATACATCAGGCCATACACATGTCAATTTACTATTGGTGTCTTCATGTATAAATACATCAGGATTGGCTGAAAAATAGTAAACTCATGCTGACACAGCTTTTGTCGAGTCATCATGACCCAGCTAGAGCAGAGTATAGGAAGTCTGTTTCTGTCTTCCATCTTCTTCCTTTCTGAAAGTTGCTCACATTCCTCTGCATGCTGTGTGTTCTCCTCCTTTCAGGGGTATACTGTAATCTGGTTTACGTCTATTGCTTCATTGATAAGTGCCAGGCTGCTGACAGACCTGCTGTCGTCCCTGACAGGAGGCTGTGAAAGTCTAGAAAATACATATCAGGTTGTCTACTAAGCCAGAGGGGGAATTCAGATTAGCAAGTGGCTCACTGGTACCCCAGTCCCATGGTCTATCCATTTGTACAGGACATCTCAGTGCAACTCCATTAAATGCTCCACTTATCTTAAGCGGGAAAATGTTTTGCTGCTTCAAGTGTCCACTAATAGCATTTATTTATTTATTTTTTTTTGCATTTCATGGCCTTCCAGAATTATGATGCAGCAGCAGCATGTTCAGGTTGCAGAAATACCCTACAACTGAGGCAATTTGGTTTGCAGGAGGTCTTTTACAGTTAAAATAGTCCTGAAAATGAAGATCACACCTGTAACTGACACAGTATTTTGAGTAAAGCTTCACACATAGACTGTCACTACTTTCCAGTGGAAACGCTAATGGAACTACTTCAAAGGAATGTACTTTCTTCATTGCAATTTTTTTGAGGAAATGGGATTTGATTTTAGTGGTGTTGTTTTATACTTGCTCTCTCTATGTGTTGTAAACAAAGATGTGTGTGTGCTATCTGCTCTCTGAAACTTATAAGAGGAGAGAAAAGCCCAGACGGACAAGAGATTTCTGTTGACATCTCATGGAGAGAAAATGAAAGGGGCCCATGACTCCAACATAATTAATTTCTACATCAATCATGTTTGCTTGCCTTCTTTTCATGTATCCTTAATATACATGAAACTGGCTACCCAGCTCTGTGTGTGGTATGGGTGCCTCATTCTAACCAGTAGCTTGAAATAAGTGAGCATATTAATATCCAAAATTAAGTTGTATGTAGGTTCTGGATGTTGTATGTACTCTTCGTAAAGAGCAGACAGAACCTGGGAAATAAAACTCCCTGCAGTTGAGACCTGTCTGTCACTGGGGACGTGGGAGGGGAGCTGAGTGAGAGTGGCCAAGAGGAGCAGGTCTTCAGCTTGGGTGAGAGCTTTCCAACTGCAGAATGTGTTACAGAGCCCTGGGACACAGTAGGTCATAACCATGACAGACATCCAGTTACTGCCATAGAAAGCTACCAACAAACTTTGCATGGTCTTAGGGGAAGTATGATGGAAACCTGGAAAAGCTTTATTTCAGTCTTGAGAAAGCAGTAATTAGTTATCATAGAAGTTTATTTTATTGTAGTTTTTGCTTTTCCTTGTTATTTTAAGGATGGGGGATTTAGCGGTGTGATTGTTTGGAATTGGAAAGTATTACTTGACAGAGTGTCAGATAGGTGTGTTTAGCCCAGCTTTCCTCTACTTCCTGCCAGGAGGCAGGTGCCTGAGATTACCCACACAATTCCCACCTCACTCTCACCACTGTCAAGAAGCTCCTTCCAGAAAGTGCAGTGTGTGACTAACACATACATATGTGAATACAGCTCAATCTCTTTGGATATGTATTAACACTTAGTATAGGCAGAATTAAAGTAAAAATGTCCTAAATATAAAAAAGATTAATATTAAATGATTAATATAAAAATTTCTACAGCTTCTGATCTTTTAATCTTTGCAATAGCTGCAATGAATTTCCTGTAGGGCCAAAGTTCTGTACCAGAGTAATGACTAGAGGGTAAAGAAATGGGCCAGGGCATCTGTTAGATAACATGCTTTTAAATGGGATATTATCAGGGGAAAAAACCTATAAATCCAAACCTAAGAAACCTCCCTGAGGCTTTCCCAGAACTGTTCCTCAGGTTAGTTGGCATAACCTTTTGCATGTGCTCCTGTTTAGTTAGTATAATTTTGAGGCTTCTCTTTTTTTCCTTTGGTTTTCTTTTTCTTTGTTTTATTTTTGTTTGTTTGTTTTGCGGATTGTTAATATGAGTAAAAAGCTTCTTAAAATTTACTTAATTAAAATTTAAAACTTGTGAGAAGCTGTAGTCAAAAATGACAGAGGAATAAGGCACTTGTTTGAGATCCAGATATCCTAAGATGTCTTTTCTCTGGAGGACAGATAACAGTAGAATTTGGAGCTTGGAGTCTTTTATTGGATTCTAGACCAGTACAAAGCAGTCACTGCTCTAAGCTACTGTTCAGTTAGTGGGCTCAAAGAAACTCAAGCAACCATCCAATCACAGAGTCTAACAGAGTAGATTTCTCAGCCACAGGTTAAGTGTCTAAGCTTTGTATCCAGTGCATGAGAAAAAGTGAAGCATCTCAGAGGAATCTCAGAAATTGCACTATCCCCATCCTTGGAAAATTTCAAGCCCCAGTGAGGCAAAGTCCTGAGCTGAGCCCTTAGATTTTGACTGGAGATCCCCTCCAATGTAGTGATGCTGTGATAATACCAAGGTTATTGCTAAATTGTGCTGCTTTTATGTTGAAAACAATTTTATGAAAGACTTGATGCGTTTTGAAATCAAGACTCTGCAACGTTAGTAGAATTTGGATGTTTATGTGCTTTGACAACAGTACTGAAGTTGTCTTACAGTAAGAACATTAGTGAACACCAAAAACTCCACCTATGTTAAATGACTGTTTGAAATCATTGAATGCCTTGAATTAGACATTCAGCATTAAAAAATGTTGAAAACATGCCTCATTTTCAAAGTCTGCTAAGGTTTGTCCAGAACTTGGCTGCTTTAATGAAGCTACAGCAGCATTTATAAGTCTTTAATATTCTAGCATATGAATGAGTTGCAGTTCCTAACATATGTCACCTGACATCTCTCCTGCAGGTAGCAAACTTCACTTCAGCTGAGCTCATAGTGGGTTGGGATCTGAATTCAGGTTTGCAGTCCCAAGTCGTTGCCTTGGTCACTTGGCAGTCTCTATCCCGAGATAATAAATATTTTAGTTTGGTTGAGAAGTTAACAAACACAATTAACCTACTAAATCCATTAACCACCTTGGATTCAGGCTGTTATAAAGAGCTGAAGAAAATGATCTTGTTGTAGCCCCTTATGACTGATGTGGAAAACTGTTTACAAGTACACAGAACCTTTTCACTACCTATTTGACAAAGGATGAGTTAGGGCTTTTTCCCCTTTCTTTTTATTTATTTTTTTATTTACTTACTTGTTTACTTATTTATTTTTAAATCAATGTTCAAATCTCCCAATTGGCCCATGTCCCCAGATTTGAATTCAGTTTTTCCCACAACTTTTGAAAATATCTTTTTCCCTTTCAGAGCATAAACACCTCTGATGTTGAAAAGCAAAGCATTCTTGAAAAGAGGCAAAAGCTGCCTGTTAGATTCTTCCTTCAAAAATGCAGAAATAATTAATAACTAGAATAAATACTAGAATGCTTTATCAAAATATTAAGAGATTACATTCATTACTTAAATTTGTACTGACAAGAGTTATTTCTGTTAAGTGGGATTAATCCTTTCTTGCTGACAGGACTAGGGCTGTAGCTCTCCTTCATACCACTTGGAGAAGAAAGAAACAAGAAACAAATCATCATAATAATCTAGATCATGCCAGACCTGGCTGGTGGGGGAAGATAGGGAAAAAAAATTGTAAAGAAGAGGAAGAACTATGCTTATTTCAAACCATCTGGTAATACCTGCAGGTAGCAGGATAGTGATGCCCATAATAGTGCTTCCTCTGGAACTCACTATGAGGGGGAATTCTGATTTGGGCACCAGAGCAGCCTGCTTCCCTATTTTGAGAAGTCTCCTCTGTTAGCTGTGTTGGTGAGAAACATGTCTAATTGTGATGTAGAAGCCCAAGAGCAAATCCTTCCTTCCACCTCCTTCCTTTAGTCCAAGTGCCTTCCACCATCTCAAGAAAATGGGTTATATAGACCTGCATTTTGTCTTTTCAGCAGGGTCCATGCAACCAAATTCTCCTCTAAGAAAAACCCTGGACCTTTTCTTTGTATGAATCGTAAAATCTGCACAGTCTTTTATCACAACTGAAATAGGGCAGGAGGTCTCTTCTAGGTATGCAAAGGATAAGTCAGCCCCACTCTGTGACCAAAACTAAGCACAGCTTTCTCTTCCCCCGCCCAGCTGTGGGCTCGGAGGCAGGACTGTCAAAAGCTGCACAGTCTGACATACCAGTAATAATTCTCATTTTCTCTCTATGTCAAAGAGATAGGAGCAAATCTGTCAGTCCAGAACACAGTACAAGGGTGTTGTAGTTTGAGACCCCAAAAAATCCAATTTCCAAGTCCAAGCCCCCTCTCACAATTTGTTTCAGTGTGAGAGGGTTTTCCAGACATAACACAACTCAGTATGGGGGGAAGGGAACTATATTACAGTTTATTACTTACACAAATAAATATTATAATACATTATATACACAATTCTAACTATCTCTCCTATGGTAAAGCAATATATTTACATTAGATCAAGTCCCTCCTTTCCCTCCAAGAAAAGTTCAGAAGGGAAGAAGGAAAGATCCTTTCCACTTTCAGGGCAGCAGTGTGTCTCCTCTTCAAGGCAGCAGTTGTAGCTGGAGTTGTTGTAGCTGTAAAATATCTCTCTCTCCATTACAGTGCAGGGGTCTCTCTCTCTCACCCTTCTCAGCCCTTCGGCTCCAACCGAAGGTCTCGCCCGTGGACTGCCAGCAGGGACAAAAACTCATTTCACCATGGTCATATCACGGAACGCAGGGTATCCCGTGAAAGTCCCTTCCTTGAGGGGTCGAGTTCCCTTGAGTCAGAATGTTCAAGGCAGCTCTCAGTTCAGTCTTTGCCCCAAGCATCCTACCAGAGCTCCTTTGCTCTGACTCAGCTGCCAATGTGGCAGCAGGGGCGGGGCAAGGCCACTTCCCCCGCATTCCATCCTGGTCCAGCTCACAGTACGTCTCCGAGTTCTCAGCTCTTCTCTCTCTCTCTCTAGCTGCTGCTGCATTTCGGGACTCCCTAAAAGTTTGGAAGCCTGCCCCTCCTCTTCAGGAGGTCTCTGGGTTTTGGGAAGGTAATCCAGTCTTACCCAAAACAGTCTCTGCTGAGTTTTCTCTGCTCTGTTGCCAGCTCTCCCTCCTTGCACAACATCTCTGTGTCTCTCAGCCTGGCTCTATGTCATCTCACTGCTGCTGGCTACATTTCTTGGCTTTCAGCCACAGCTCTCTATTGGGTGCTGTCTCTGCCACCACTCCTGCTGCCCACTCACAGTGGAGAAAAACTCCCTCAGCTCTTGGCCACAGTACTGAGCCCAGTTTAACAGTTCCAAGTTCCTGCAGCCCCCAGCCAGGGCTGGGGGGCCTTGGCCCCCAGTGGGGCTTCCTGGCCCCTCTCTCCTTGTGGCTTCACAATGTGGCTACTACTTTCAACTACATCATCTTCCTTCTTTTCCATTCTGTTATAATACGTTGATTTCAAAGGAGCAAAACGTAGCTTCTGATTGGGCCCTACACCAAGAATACCACCCCCTTAGGGGTTACCACTTTTCTAACTCCAGGGGAAAACACTTTTTACCCCAGGACAAGGGGCTTGGGCAAGGGAGGAGGACAGAAGGAGATGTATGTTGGGCAGGAAAAAAACCCTGGAGCAGAGCAACAGGGAAAGACTAGAAGGAAAGAAACTCTTGTTTACCATATGATTAATGTGATTACCAATTATTATGCTGTTTTATTGGGTTGCCAGGAACGCATAGGTAAGACTGGTCTGCTTTGTGGGTAAGTCAGTTCTGTCTAAATGCTTTTATCTGTGGAAAGGACAGCACACCTCCTCCAAAAGTGGTTTCTGAACAATGAATAATGTTTTAACAAAATTTGTGGTTTACTTTACTTGTCTAAGTTATTACCATAGACTAGGGAATATTAGAATGATGCACTTCAGTCTTTTACATTCAGTAATCCTTGGTGACCTTTACCTCTTGATCATCTTTAAAATCTTTGAAAAAAGAGACTGGTCTCAAGACATACCATAAAAGTAGAATTCAACATAAGTATTTAAACTGATCTCAACAATAAAATACCTAAAATGTTAAAGTAATTATTTAATTGTCAAGCATTATGAATAGATCCTAAACCTAATGATTCATAAAACTCCAAACATTTGATATAAGAGATGAATTTCAATTTAATTTTTAATTTATTGCTATGCTTCCTCCATGCTTTTTGGCTGAATTCTCCAAGCCCTACACCCACTACTGAAAAAGGCCTAACCCTAAACCTTACAGCCTTACAGAATACATTCTTATTCTTAGGTGACCAGAACAAAAGATCATGAAATTGCTAGAAAGTCCTAGTTATGGAGTCATTAAATTTAAGAACCTGTGGAATGATCCCTTGCGATGAAGAGCTGTTAATTACAACAACTGTAGCATATTTGATTCAGGGTAGATTTTCTGCATTACAAAATGTCTTTTCCTCACCATCAAAACCATTTAGTTACATACTGATTTATGTTGCATGAGCTTTAGCTTATTTCACCTAGGATTACTTGAATATCAGTGGGAAAATAACAGGTTTGAAAGTATCCTAGAAGAATTTGGGTTGGAATGGACCTTAAACACCACCTTATTCCAAGCCCCTGCCATGGGCAGTGACACCTTGCACTAGACCAGGTTGCTCCAAGCCCTGTCCAACCTGGTCTTGAACATTTCCAGGGATGGGGCAGCCACAGCTTCTCTGGGCAAACTGCCAGGGCCTCGCCACCCTCTGAGTAAAGAATTTCCTCCTAACATCTAATCTAAATCCCCCCTCTTTTAGTTTAAAACTCTTCCCCCTTGTCCTATTGTCTATCTGCCCTTGTCAAAATTTTAATGCAAAAAGTTATACATATTTGGAATACCTACTTGGATTTTTTTTTAATAGGAGTCTGGGAGTGAATTTATTGGTAGTTTTACTTCATTCAGAAGAAATATTAACATAGATTAATTATTTTCAATTATTTACTGAGAAAAAAAAGCTAACTGTCATTAGAATTTTGTGCACTGGGATTCTTCCAGCACGTAGAATTTCTGCTGTTGCTTTTTTTAGATGCTCTTTTCTTGACGGTTTGGAAATTAGAAACCAATTTGTAGAAGAGAAGAGAAGTTTTGGAAATGCAACCTTCTCCTTGAGAAATGTATCTGTTCTCTTTTAATAGTTAAGAAGAAAGTATCCATATTTTATTTTCCCAGCTATGTAAAGGCTAAAGGATGAGTGTAGGAGGAATCATGAAGCACTCTGACTGACAGAGAGGTCCCTTCAAGGGGTGGTAGCAAAATGACCTGCAGCTGAGCACATTAGCAGTAGCTGTTAATTGCAAGAACAGGAGGTCAAGATGCAGTGCAAAGTGGCAGCTTTGTAGCAAAAGCAGCTGGCAGGGAAGAGTGAAATGAAAGGGAATAAATGACTGGTTGCTGAATGGAATACAGAGAGAAACATGCACAGAGGGTTTG
Source organism: Corapipo altera (assembly GCF_003945725.1). Lineage (NCBI taxonomy): Eukaryota > Metazoa > Chordata > Aves > Passeriformes > Pipridae > Corapipo > Corapipo altera. The sequence goes on from NW_020884958.1 coordinate 1,282,688, forward strand.
AGTCACTGACTGCTTAATGCTCTTTCTTGCAGGTGGCCATATGTGACGTCCGTTTTCTCAGTGTGAATCAGAGCAACAGTAGTTTTTAGTCAGCACAAGACATAAAGTTATTTAGATGGTAAAAGGGTTACTTAACTATATGAAAAGGGAGACTGTAAGTGCCCTGAAAAGAGCTCCAAGAGCTTTTTCCTCCCTCTTTTCTTGAAATAAAAAGGAATTAATATTACTCAAAATACAAGAAGGGTTCTCTTGTTTGTTACCCTTTTGGGGGACTGTTTTAATCTAAGTGCCCAGGATATTTAATAGAGAAAATTCTAGTGATGAAGACCTGCCTCTCTTTTTCTTTTTTCCCCTCTTTGAAGTTCCTGGCAACTCATCCTGATTTGCTTTATGTAGCAAGAGGCTAAGGTTTTCAGAAGAGTCTAACAATATAAAATGCCTTGTTTAAATTCCCAAATCAAGAAGCTTTCACAGGGCTCAGTTTTCAGAAAGGTCTTAACACAAAGTAATGTGGGTTTAACACTTGCGAATGTTGACTAGTTCCCATAGGGGCAACCAATTTCAGCTATTCACACTCTGCAGATAACCCTATGGTTATGGTTAATGGGCTAAAATTACCATCTTTGTGATAGAACAAAAGAACAAAACTTTGCAAGGACCTCTGAGGATCCCATTGATAATATCACTGAGGGATCTGTACTATATAGAAACCAAAAGGATCTATTATGAAGTAAATTACTATATGAATAAAGATACAAAGTAGATGGCTAAAAACTTGCTATAATTTGGGGAAAATGAAAGCTGATATTATTCTCTTAACTGGTACATATTAGGAGTACTGCTGCAATGATAAGGCATGCCCAGGTGTGCCCCGTTGGGCAAGAAGGCCAATGGCACCTGGGCTGTCCCAGCCATGGTGTGGCATCAGGACTAGGGCAGTGCCCATCCCTGTGTTGGGATTTCTGAGGCCACACCTTGAATTCTGTGTCCAGTTCTGGGCCCTTCACAACAAGAAAGACATTGAGGCGCTTGAGTGTGTCTAGAAAAGGGCAACAGAGCTGCTCAAGGGTTTGGAGCACAAGTCTGTTAAAGAGAGGCTGAGGGAGCTGGAGGGGCTCAGCCTGGAGAAGAGTGGGCTCAGGGTAGACCTTATTGCTCTCTACAACTGCTTGAAGGGAGGTTGTAGTGGGGTGAGTGTTTCTTGCCCCAAGTAGCAAGTGACAGGACAAGAGAACATGGACTCAAGTTATGCCAGGAGAGGATTAGATTGAATATTGAGATAAATGTCTTCCCCCAAAGGGTTGTCAAGCTCTGTCATAGCCTGCCCAGGGCAGTGGTAGAGTCACCATCCCTGGAGGGATTTAAAAGGCCTATAGATGTGGCACTCAGGGACATGGTTTAGAGCTGGGCTTGACAGTGCTGGGTTAGTGGCTGGACTTGATAATCTCAAAGATCTGTTCCAGCCTAAATGATTGTATGATTCTGTGATTAACCCTGATGGGATATGAGGTCAGAAAAACACAGAAAAGAAGACAACATTCCTTATTTCATTTATGCTGAATTTCTCAAATAACGCGGAAGCACTGAAATAAGAGTGGCATGAGGTAAACAAACTCACCAAGGATGTTAATATGGGGAAGAAGCTTTGATTGTTTCTGATCTCTCTTGAAGTTCATTCTTATTTCTTGTCCAAGAATAAACACCAAGAAAATTACTGCAAATAGCCAAATTTTAAAGCAAATCAGCTTTTCAAGCATGCAATAAGATGTTGAATAGGGTTATCAACCAATTGGGTAGTTGATAATGAGAACAGCTGGCTAAAAATGAAAACTAGCTTCTCATGGTTTTCATTGAAGCAAAGTGTCCTGGTACTGAAAATCCAATTAGACCACAAAGGGGATTTAGAATGAGGCATGACAGCACTGAACCACAGCAGTGCTCTGGAAATGTGATCTAAAATCCATAAAGAAAGAAGAGTTGCTTTGAATGGGCTTATTAAAAGGAGGAGTGGAAGACTCCTTCTCCTAAATATGTTGGATTTTGAAGTCCGTGTCAGTAAGAGTTTAAGTGCTAGAGCTCTAATCCGGATGAAGGGATTTCTTTTCTCAGGAATGTGACAGCTATGTTGCTTGTCCTGGAGCCAGATGCATAAAGCAGCTAAGTCAGTCTTTGCAAACTAGTGATGTGTCTGCCAGGATCAGTTTTTTTGCTTCCTAAGTCACATCCAGTAACCAAAAGTTTGGGGCCCTTGGCAACATATAAAATACCAGCATTCATATCTGTGCCTGAAGCTGACTTGAAGAAAAACCTGCTGGCTCTTGCCAGGTTGTGCTATAACCTGCTCTGAGTAATGAAAGGGAGAGAAAAATTTTGTGAAATCAAGCTAGCTTGGCATAAATCTTTTATTATAAAGCAAGGATCAGGACTTCCTTGAGTGAGCTTTGTTAATTTCCAGCACTTTTTCCCGAGGAGGAGTGCTACTAAGTGTCAGAAACCTGTTATCATCACACAACATTAATAGAGGGTGAGTGACTCAACTTTGTTGGATGCAGCTTGGAGATAGTATTATCTCCCGTCTTACACAAACCCTCAAATAAAATAAATAAAAACCAGTCAGATGATGTACTCTGATCAATAAAATATACTCTACTATGAAAAAAAATTAAAACCTAAAGCTTTCAGTCTTCTACCCATCTAACTATAAATACTAATTTTGATTAAAACATTTGATTTGGAGAAGCTATTAACAGAATAAGAAATGAATCATTAAAAATTATTAAATATACTCATATGGAACATCAACAAATCTATTCCATAAATGCCTAGACTCAAAACTATGATGAACTGAATTCATTGCAATGCAGACTTCCAAAGAGAATGCCTTTTTCTCCTTGTTGACAATAAAAGTAAGATAAATAAGTCAGTCAGATTCTGGCTTTACCATCTTATAACGGTATAGAGTGTGATCTTATACAGAAAACACATCGTTTCTTTTAGTCATCAAGAATCCATTTTAGAGGTAGTTATAAAATGCTTACAAAATTCCTGCAAAAATTACACTAGGCACTTGTAAATAATAAGGTGTTTGCTGCAAGTCCTTTGCGTCTTATGTGTCCATGATTCTATTCAGCATCCTACTTTGCAGACCTTTCAAACAAGTAAGTACATTGTAAGTTATCTATTGCATAAGAAATGTATGCCACTCCCTCACAAGCAACACACACACAGAGGCACTTGCTTATGTTCACTGGGCAATAAAAACTCTGGGAGCAAATTTCTGCTTTGGATTATTATGAGCGTTTATTCTAACTCAACGTTTTCCACTTCCACAGAAATATTTACTAGTGATATTTCCTGCCTTCCCTGCTCACCAGATTTCTGCTGTCAGTATACAAGAGGAGCTATTCTACTTCCTAGTCCACTCTTACTAAAGAAATCAACAGAACTTATATACCTGATGATTTCTACACATTTCCATATATGAGAATAATATCAAGTCACATTGATAAATCCCTTTTAGTAATAGGTGAGGGCATAATTCTGCGTTATTCTGTAGTTTCCAATGTTTATGAACTCGAATTACTTTTTTTTTAACTTCTCCCTTGAGGTGTGAGTGGCACAACTGAGGAAAGAGAGATGGTCCAGACAAGCTGAGGTTTTTCTACTGAGGACTCAGGAGAAACAACAGTTTGGAGGTAGTCTCACAGAAGACTTTCTGCTTGATGCCCTACTAAAGTTATTTTTAAGACGAAGTCAGACATCGTCTTTCAGTGAAGAGATTATATTCCCAAATGTCCGTTCTGACTGAAATCTACTGTCCTCTCAGATGTGCTGGGTGAACTGCTCTTACCCACATTCCTGAATATGTATTGGGTTAGAGGTACCTAACCACTCATCTGGAACAGTTCAGATGTTTGGGATTTGCAAACAATCTCAATCTTTACTTAAATGGCTAAGAAAGTGTACTTATAAGCCACTGAATGTATTGATTTGGTGAAGTAATGGTTCTTACAGTTTAAAACAACTGAAGGAAAGCTGTGACCTCTTCATATGCTACTCTTGCTTCCAAAAGTCATCTTGTCCCAGAGCTTCAAAGAAGCAAAATTAACTGGATACAGCAACTGTAACCTGTGGTGGGCAAAGAAAGGTTTGTGGTACTCTGTTTCTTGAGTTTTGGCCCTGAATTTTTAAACTGTGCCCTTGAGGGATCAAGACTGACATTTCTCTCTTTATAGAAGACGCATGCCAGAAAATATTCCCATGTACAGGGAATCCACTAGTTTTATGTCTCTCCTGGATACAAAACAGTTCTTCTTTTTCCAGGTTCTCATGCAAAGTTTGCCACTACTTCTGAATTGAAAGAAAACACTTCAGGAAATTCTAGATAACTCTAACTAATTTTGAAGATGAGATTCCTGGCACTGTAGAATATTTCTATTCAGTCCCATGTTGTCATTAAATTTTTCAAAAAGGTTAAGATCATGATTCATAACAATACTTTAAAGAATAGTTTATCATATTGAATTTCTGTTTTAATTTGTCTCTTTAAATCTGTCTACTAATCTTGCTTGCAGCATTACAATTAAGAGCTGAGCTTTTGGTTCAGAGGATTTGTGTAAGTGAAGCTTTTTTCTTACGAGAATACCTTAAAAACAAATCTGTATATCATTTTGTAGCAGCTTTGTTGCTTTTGGCAGTGCATATTTATGAAGTAGTTTGTGAGGACAAAGAAGCCATACTGTGACTACAAGCAATCTTGAATTACATGAGAATAGGATTTTCCAAAAATCTGTATCCTCCCCAACCAGAAAAAACAAATAGGGGAATGAATGTAATAACAAAAGCAATATCATTTAACATCTGGCAGTAGCATAATGTGCATTACGGCAACACATTTACACTTGGAGGCTTCTTCTGCAAGCTAAAAGTCCACAGTTGCCACAATCTTTAAAGTATGGATTTACAATTGTTGGGAATCATTCAATAAAGACTAATTAGTGCTAGAAAGGGTATGCTAGTTTGCCATTTTCATGATATTGCTTCTGAAATCATAAGGGAGCTGTTTTTCAGTCTTGAGTTGCTTTTACTTTGTAAGTAGGTGAACAAAGAAAAGAAAAAATAAAGAAAAATGACAAAATTACCACCTTTCCTTTCCTCCCTGCACTTTATTTCCTCCTGATCACATCAGGATACTTTTCAGAACAGCTGAATGTCTTCTGGAAAAAGAAAAGATCTCATACCCAATATTCCTAAAAGTGAGATGTACATCCTGTCAATGGTCAGAGGCAAAGTGTTGCACAGCTGAAAACACTGTAAGGGAAAGATATGGAGTTAGCACCAAAAAAAAAAGGATATAATAACCAGTTTCCCCTGTCTAATGAATTCTGAATGGTAACACCTTTATTTCATTTTCTATTTTGAGACCTCTCATAGCTCCTAATTTAACATAGTAGAGTCAATAGTTATAGGGTGTCCTAGTTAGAACAGCTGGGACCGATTCATCACTGGATGGATGTAGCCCAAAACTGTGTATTCTATAGCCTTCCATGCCATTTCCCAGAAACTGTTGTCAGTAGAGGCCTGGGAGGTGGGGGAATGTTTCTGTCCTCATGCTCTTTTGTGGAATTCCCTGCTCTGAGGAAAGGACTGAGCATCCTCATACCCTTTTATGGAATTCCCCGCTCTGAGGGAAGGACTGAGCATTCCTGCCTGAACTGGAGAATATATAAACCTGGAGTTTCGGAACCTTTTTACCACTCGTGGGATCCAGGGGACGACTGCAGCTCACCGCTCTCAGCCAGACTGAGACCACCAGCCTCAACTGGACTGCAATCACCACTTTTGACCAGACTGCAACAGCTCTCCCACCAGCCGGTTTTTTCCCCTCTCCCTTTACTTTGGAATCGGGGGGTGGGCAAGGAACACCATTTTGTTCATGGCCCAGGGTGCTGGGTTATACATTTGGGTTTTGTGGGTTAAGACCAATTATTTTGTCTGTATAACTGTACTTATTGTATTATTTTATTAAATTGTTGTTCTGACTTATAATCTCTCTTTTGAGTTGAGTTCATTTCTCCTGCTGGTTAACTTTTAAACCAGCACATAGAGATACATAATAATGGAGAACTTTTCGAAATGGAGCTGTAACGAAGAGACTCCATAGAGGCTGTCTCTAAAATGACATTCAGCAATTACTTCTTACCTCCACTAAGTTTTTGTCTAAGTATTATAGACAGAAAATGTGTGGGAGGCGTGTCCCAGGGATGCAGGGGATGCACCGAGGGCAGAGAAGCCCAAGGGGACATGCGCCTAAATAGACAACCCCATTGGTCACAAGGTCACATGGTTTTAGGGAATAAGAGGGAGTGCCGAGTTTGAATAAACCTCTTTGATTGCCATCTCATCAGAGAGCTGAGTCCATTTCTTTATTATATAAAGACTCCTCTGACAATAATGATCACTTTTTACTTTTGTCTCAGGAACTTGAGTAACTTCGCTGCCAACATTTCATAGATAATACGTGTAACACTGGGGTCATGTATATATATTTTTTGGAACTTCACTTTTTACACCAAATATGAACTCAAGCACATTTGATTTCTTTAAACAGTGCCAAGGAGCTTCAACAGACTGGAAAAAAATCACTTTCAGTGCAATGAGAACACCTCAGTGAGCTGGACTTCTTCCTGAAGACCTTGAAAAAATGCCAGGAGGTACTTCCAAGCAAAATGATTGCATTAAGGATGCCTGCAGCTGATTGTTGGAAGATTTGGAACTAGGATTGCAGCCGTGTTTGTTTTTGTTGTGTTGACACCTACTTTGAGATTTAACTTTTTAAGGAAGAAAGATAGCCCATTTGAACCATTTTGGGAAAATCAAGTCTTCAGGACTTATCTGCACTCTGCAATGTGGTATAGATTAATTTTACCTGTGTCAGGAAACCTTTACCACCACTGTTTTACTGGTTTTATCTTGTTCTAGTTGTGTCTTTGGTTTTTTTACTAGCATAGCATAAATCCTGCATATGTTTTCCAGTAATCTGCCTAATACGAATTCTTCTTATTTTAATAAAAACTCCATATATCATCAGCTTAAGCCGCTGATGCTTCGAGAGTCCTGTAATATTTACCTTTCGAGATATTCTTCAGTTTTCTAAGTGAACTGTTTTCTCTCTGAGTGAAAACTGAGGCTTTCACCTCCTGGTAACAAAACTGGATTTACCTTTGCAGTTGAGAGCACCTGCACTGGCTATATTTTGTAAGCTTGGACAATTTCCCAACTGTAAGAAATCTTAATTCTCACTTTGTTTGCTTAGGGGCTTTTTCTCCCTTTTAGTTTATTGGATTTTGCCTGTTAATTTTCAGTTAAAATCCGTATTTTTGATACTTGAAACCTTTTGCAGGAAGGTTAAAAAGTCAAAATTTTTAAAGCATTTTAAGTAACCATTAATATTAAAATATCTCACAACATAAAGAATAAAGAAATGTAGCAGTTGGTCAGGTCTAGGTAATAAAACTGACTTCAGGAAGACTTCAGAAAAGTGCGTGTTGAAAAGGTTATTTCTCTGTCTATAACTTTGTTTCCGATACGTGTACTACTATGGTTTCCTTTCTTGATGTTTCTATCAGTGCATGGTGGCAGGTACTAACAGACAAGATCTGTAAAATGAATATATAAATAACTGTAACACTTGTAACCTTTCATCAGTCACAAAATTGTTTCTTGGTATTACTTTTGCTTCTCAAGGGTGCTTGGACAGTTTGCTCTTTCTTTCTGCAGTTTCAGAAGCTGACGTTTAGACTGTCAAGTGTTGAACTTCACAAGCAGTTTTAATCTTGTAAATACTCTTATACGCAAAAATATGGCTAGCACTTTACAGCCTGATCTTTCTCCATTGATGAAGAACATAAATGTGCGGAATTGTAGAATTAGCCAATAAAAATGAAGCCCTCATGTCTTTTTCGAATAGTCCTGATTGCCCGTTGTGAAAAAAATAATAACAGTCACCTATATTTTTTTGATCTTTTACTCATAATAGCAAAGAAATGTTGAAAAGAAGTGGTGGATCATATGTGAAATGCTGGAACTTGAGAGCACTTTCACAAGATGCATAGAGCAGCCTCGACATGCCACTAGGTGGTTCTCTTTCCTTCTTGGTTCACCCCATTGGCTTTGTCAGGCACTCTTCAGAAAGGTCCTCTGAGAACGGTGAGCACCCGTGTGCACTGCAGAGTCCTGGCCATTTCAGCAGGTGCTGAGACAACCCAATGTCCAGCCTCTGGCAGAATCAACACCAAAGTATTCACTGTCTTAAAAAGAGGGAGCAATTTAGAAACCAATCTTCAGAGCAGGCAGCTGAAGATTAGTGTATGTGGGGTGGGGTTTTGTGCTAAGATCCTTGATAAATAATGGACTAATATTTGAGGTTAGATGTTTTTGTTGTTGTCATTAAGCATGAATTCACATTTCCATTAAAAAACTCTTGGCAAAATCGCTTCTTTACTGCATGCAAAACGAATCATAGAATCATAGAATCATAGAATCATAGAATCATAGAATCATAGAATCATAGAATCATAGAATATGCTGAGTTGGAAGGAACCCACCAGGATCATCGAGTCCAACTCTTGGCATTGCAGGACACCCCAACAATCTCACCATGTGCCAGAGAGTGTTGTTCAAATGCTGCTTGAACTCTGTCAGCCTTGGTGCTGTGACCATTTCTCTGGGGAGCCTGTGAAATGCACAGAACATAGTAGGAAATATTCCTTGAAAGGGATATAGACTGTCACTAAACCCTGTTTCATCCTTTTGTCTTTGTCTGGGTAATTTATAATCTTGCCTATCACCTAGGTATTTAAAATTACTTTGGGTGGCTTCTCTGCTGCATGATGATGTGAACATCAGAACTTTGCTCTAGGAAAAGGACGCCCTGGTTGTAGAACTGTCAGACACAGACAACCTGCTAAGGTCAACATTTCTCCCCTTTCACTGGCAAAATGAAGTTGCTTTTTCCTGATACTGCAGAGGAGATGTGGAGGACAGGTGGCTGGGTAGCAATGGCTTTGAGTTATGAGAGGAATGGGAAGGAAATACTTCGGTGAGAAGGGTGGCTGTGTTGAATCAACACAGTAGGTGATTGCCTCTGCAAGGCTAATCCATTTCTTTATAACAGTCCTCTAAGACTGAGGTTCATATTTTAACATGTGTGTAGTGTGTTTTTGCAAGTATGTGATTGCACATTTATAGCTATATATATATTTATGTATAAGCTTATGTATGTACATATACTTCTCATAAATGAGGATGAGAGCGAAATGAGTCAGTAATCCTGTACTTTGAATCTGGTTTTACAATGTTGGGATATCTTGTAGGAATGGGAAAATATCCCAGTTCTAGGCTGATGACCCACAGATAATCAGAATATTTACTACTCTGAGTCTAGAAAACCTGGATTATGTCTATTCTTTATGAATTTACACACAACTGAGCTTAGTCTGCGAGGTGGGAGATTGATCTCAGCGGAATTTATGCTCTGGCTTGTGATGTTCCTGCTTCCAGGGAGCTATATTACCTATTATGTCTAGGTAGCATCTCAGCAGCTTTCTGCCAAAGAGGAACCTGGTACTGCTGGGTTTTTTTGTATTTTAAAAAGTAGTATTTTACATTCTTCCATGTAGGAATTCAGATCCTTAATGGTCATAAGCAGATTCGTCAGAAATCTCCTGGCCTTTTTTAGCTTTATTTTAATCTATTCTAATGCTTTCTGTTCTTGCACATTCACTTCTCATGTGATGGCCTGTCTTTCAAATTTCCCCACATGCTCAGAGGTGCTGTCCCCAGCCCATCTTCAGGCTGTGGTGTAACAGTGGCAGTTCAACCACAATGAAAGGCCAGGGATACTCAGGTTACCAGCCTGTTTCTGTGTGCAGGAAGGGAAAGTGCACAGAAAGTGTGAAGAGTAATCTGTCTTCAGGCAGTATATTTTTTATTCTTTTTTGTTTTTTTCCCCTCCAAGCAAAGACACAGCTCTCTGCCAGAATCACTGAAATGAGCATGGTGGGGTAGTACAGATCCCAGCTCTGACCTGGAAGACCTCAGAGCAGCCTGAGAGTGATGGCAGGGAAATATCAGGAGACTGGGGACAGGTAGCAGTATTTCAGTGCAACAGGAGTGGGAACAAGGGTGTAGGTGGTGTGGGCATTTACCATATGTTGGCATATTGGGCCAGGTCTGTGTTTAGAGGATCATCATCAGCATCTGATATCCAAACCTGAACTACAGGTGTGCGTCTGTGTATGATATTCCAACTTCAAAATCCTTGGTTTTAGTGTGGGCAAGACTTTCACTCCTTACCTAGTTTCCTGATGGCTACTCTGAATTATGCATAGATAGGGGACTCTAACGTGCCAAGTAACACTCAGCAGAAATTGTGACAGCTTAAAATGTGAAAAAATGTCAGTTTTGCTATGCTAAGAAACCTTGCATAATATAGCCAGAGTCCAGTTTTCCTTCAACACCCTGGTCTAGACCTGAGAGTTTGTGCTTTACTTCCTGTGGTTCTTGCCTGCAGCATCAGCTTGTTTGAATGGATTTGGGTTCTATGAGGCTTTGCCCTAAGTTTTTCTGCAAAAGCAAGCCATTCCACAGGTCAGGTTGTTCAGAATTAAAAATGGGATAGCAAAATAGTGGGTGTGGCTTTGTAACAGCCTTACTGCAAAATTTCAGCTGTGATTTTCTGTAGTTCATTGCAACTGATCTCTTGGCATGACTTAAAAATTTGCATGCAAAAGGCCATGGAGTTTGGGTCTTTACATAGATTCTGAAGTCTATATTTGGATTTAAGGCATATAAGGAGAACATTAGAGTGCATTTGCATACTTTTGAACATTTTTATTTTGTTATAGTTCCTTCCTATCCCTTTTCTTCCCCTTAGCCAAACTGCCTGAAAGATCCAAACAGTTAATTCCTGTTAATTAAAGAAATGGAACATCCATGCTCACTTTTGGAAGGTATCTACAGAGCGAATTATAACAGTTTGGTTTACTGCTTCAGACTTGGATAACCCCTACACATGGTATACAATTGCCACTGAAATGTGAGATTTTTGGAAAGCTGGAGTGGAGAGTGACTTACTTACTGAACAGCTTTACTGGAGGTCATTTTAAACAGTAGACACATATGCTAACAGTACATACAGCAACTGCATAGGAAGTATCTTGGAAGTTTTTATTTTTGCTTTTTCTCCCTTCAATTTTTTTCCACATTATTGTGGCCAAGGTCTCAGAGGCCTCTGTATGGCAGTTTTTTTCAGTGCCATGCTGTCAACTCTTACAGCTTGTGCCCACAGGAGAACAACACATCTTTTACCCATGACAGTCCTACATGCAGGACTTGAAAAATTATCACATAAAAATATAATCTCTGTTTGTACTCCTGAAAAAACCCCACATGAATGGCAATACTTTAAGCAACCAGATAAATCAAGGGAAACCACTATTCAACAAAGTGAGAAATAATTCAATGTGTCCCAAGCTGTCCATTACAATTCAGATGTTGTATGAGAGGTTTGTTTGGTTTTCTCTTGGTATTTGGTTGGGTTTTGGGGTTGTTTTTTGTTTTGTTCTGTCTGTTTGTTCATTTTTGATTTTACATGTTCTGAAAACAGAATTCTACGAATGTGCATATTATTTCCTAAAGCTACCAAACTATGTGGACTGGAAATAAAGAATTTTCTTATGTGGTATGATGAGGTTGACTATTGCTGTGCTGTGCTGGTAACACTAATATCTTCATCTACCTAAAACTTTTATCTCTTGTTATCAGCCATTAACAGGTGCTTGTCAGGAACTTCCCAGTGGAACCAAATTTTGTACATATCTGGTCCCAAAACTTATGGAAGTTTTCTGTAGCTGCTTTGTGAAACTGACTTTTTTTTGACAGCAATGTTGGTACTAAATTGGGAGAAAAGGGTACCATTTTATCTGTTCATGTCTGCTTTAAACAAGTTTAGCAGAAATGAGAAAAATAATTAAAGAAAACCAAAGAAATGTGTCTTGTGTTAATTTTAGGGCAATTCTTTTACTAATGTGGCACATAATTTGTAGTTTCTAAAGAGGGTCAGAATATGTGAAATTGTAGTTGGTTCCGTGCCACCAGAATAACATATCACTTGGGTGAAAAAGTGAGGTTTTCGGACTCAGTTCAAATCAACCTTAACTGTCTACAGAAATCTGACTGAAAAAAGCACGGGCTGGCCTGTGCAGTGATCAGATTATTACAGTCACTTTGTTTCTGGCTAACTTTTAAGGCTTCTCACTTGAAAATATATGCTGGCGATGAAAGGATGTCTGATTCCCTATCACTCATACAAACAGATAAAATTTCATTTGAACCATTTAGGGCACTTCCCCTTCCCATCCAGGTTTTGTGTTTTCTTGTACTTCATGGGTAATTTCCAGATATAGGTGAATAAGGTTTTGAAATAGTGATTTCAGCAACAGTATCTGTATGATGGCATCTCTTGAGATTGGGAGGAGTTTCAGGGAGAAACTTACATTTGCAAAAATATACATATTTGATGCTATTAGTAAATCTGTGAGTGCTTTCTAGTTTGCATGGTTTTTACACTCTTTAGAGAAAATTGATTTTTAAGGGTACAAAATGAAGTGGTATGTTTAGTGGCAATATTTTTAAGAGTATTTTAACTTTCAAAATGACCTGTAAGTTTTCTTTTCCAGAAGGTTATATTTAAATAAGTCTGATTATTATTTTTTTCTGTTCCACTATATTAAAAAGGCAAACAATATAGTAACAAAACCCCAATGTATGATTTACTACAGAGTCTATATTAAAAGAAACAATCATTTATGACAGACATCTAAGGACGGAGATGGCAGAAAAAGCCTAAAATTAATTAAAAAGCAACATTATGCACTGACTGAATGGTGACTTCAGTGTGACATCACTAAACAGGACATACAGAGGGATAGAATTCAAAGTGAAGTCTGGAAGACCCATTGTTGCAGGGAAAATACCAACTACCTTCCCAACCCAGATATAAGAAATAATTTGGCAGATGAGTGCTGTGGGACAAAAGAAATTAGGGATGTATAACCTTCACTAACAGGGCTCACTTAGAGGAAAGTACTTTTTGAATTTTGAAAGATCAAGTGAATAGCAAACCATCTGGCAAGAAACCTCATAAATGGTGCATTAATCCAGGCTTTCAGAAAAACAACACTGCTGCTGATAAATTATCCATATGTGCATGTGGATGTCCCCAGGGTTTCCCGTCCCCAAAACTCAAAATATCAGAATGTTTCTTAAAAGAGACACCATATATACATACATATGGGTGTGTTTCTGTCTATGTGTAGGTATTCAGTTAAGGAAATGAAATGCTGATGGAAAGAAAACTGAGTATGTTGAAACATTTGAGTTCTCTTTTGACTACCTAGTACATTTCTTTTGCGTATTAAAGGTAGCTTAAAAATCAATATCAACCTGACCAATGCTGATTCCTTTTCTGAAAACAGAACTGAAGTACAGAAGCTGTAACTTTCTTAATTTCCTAATATATGTATTTTTAAGAAAAACACTGTCAGGACTTTGCACTTGGAGTTTTTTCCTGTGAAGTTTTATTCCTTTCAAGACCTGTCTCATGTAATAATTTTTACTAATCCTGTAGGAAGTCTTGAACTCTAATGTCATACTTTTCTCTTGAAAGAAAGGACTAAGCAAGAGGACCAGGCCGTCTGAATAAAGGTGGTCCACTAATTTTAACAACTGCTTTAATTTAAACTGACTTTCTTAAATTAATGCAAACTATTTTCTGAGAACATGAAGAAGAATTACAACTGTTTTAATTAGGCAGATAAAATCTGTACCACTTCTGTTAATGGTGCCTTTAAATTGGTTTTATCTTCCTGTTTCTCAAAATTCCCACTCAAAATCTGCATGTCATTTCCACCTTGAAACCCAAACAGAAGTTTGTATGTTGCTGTTCAGATGTTCAAGAGGATCACTTGGAGATTCTCACATCTCTTACTTATACAGAGTGTTGATAAAAAGGGAAAGAGGCAGAGGGTTCCTGACACATGGTTCCTGTGAACCATGTTACCTAAACCACTTCTTAACTTGCAGCGACTAACTGCATGGTATTTTCATCATCCTTGTTTCTTTTTGCCTTCATTAATTTGGTTTTATTTTTTTATTTGTTGTAGAAATGCCAAGCTTTTGTAAGTAGCAAAAAAAAAAAAAAAAAAATAAAAGAAGAAAAGAGCCCTTTGCTATTCCTTGTAGGCTGTGGCAGCTTGACTCTAGGAGGAAAAAATGTTTCTGGAAAAGAAAAAAGATCAAATACAAAAAAGAGTTGCCATAAAGTGGAAGTGTGGCAGTAGTCTGGATTAGGATGACTTCATACTGTGCTGTCTGGACGGGTCTGAAGCTGGTTGTTCTGAATCTTAGAAGCTCTGGTAAAACCTAAAATTTTTATAAAAATATGGACTTTGATTCAAAATTCCAGCCCAATTTAAATTTTGAAACAGCTAAGCCAATCATATCTATGTGATTCTCACAGAAACTTCTGAAACCCCTCAGCATCGGTTTTGCTTTGCTTTTCCTGCAGTCCACTGTGACAGCCCAGCTGGCACAAGTGAAGCTTGGCTCCTTCCAAGGGCTTTCTGAACAACCTTTCCTTGTCACTGCAGTGTAGGATTGTTGTGAGAATAGATGGGAGTCAGTGCTGAGTTGTTCATGTGTAAAGCCACAAAGTGGTGGAATGATGCTATGAAAGAAAACATATCAAGACCTCCTCTCTTGTAAACCTGAAGAGTCTCAGTAGTATACAATTGCAAGTAATACAGTTAAAAGCTTTACTACCAGGTTCTTCCCCTCATTACCATTGAGGACTGAAGCTAGCCCTTAACTCATTAGTATTTATATAAAAATTTCAAATGCAGTGTCTACCATTATTAAAACCTGATGCCCAGGTTGTTGTTCATTAATCCTTGAGACTGCAGTGTTCTGGGCCTTCATTTTTTAGGACTATTTATGCAGCATCCCAATAATGTCAATGTATTAATTGGCTCATGCAAGAATAGGCTCCAGAGATTAATAATTTCATGGTAAATGTAGTTCTGGGGGAAGAGTTATTGCAATATACCAACTCTAATTACCAAAGTTAATTATAGTTTTAGCTTCCCAAGCAATATAGGAAACTATATAAAGTACAGTTTTCAGCATGAGTCAGTTCTGAGAAAGCTCAGCTGGGGAAATAAGGTGACTTGGGGGCTGTAATGCTCTAGGAACTGTTGCAGTGAAAACACTGGAATAAGAATGTGGGGTCACAAAACAGCCTTAGTGTGGCAGAAAGCTAGGAAAAACCAGTATGATTTCCTAGCTTTATTACTTGAATAAAATACTCAGCTGTAGTGCTTCCTGTTTAGTGATGATTGTTGTCCACTTTATGATGCTGATTATTCTTTCTCTGAGGGTTGATTGTGTGGCAGTGCTGGTTTGCATTTTCTTTTTTTCGATCCTCTTGTCATAGGTGAGCTAAAGCCTACGCAAGAGCACGCATCCTCCCTAGTTATCCCTACTGTTCACATGTATGACCAGTCTTCGCGAATGAAGATTTGGGAAAGGTCTTTACCCTTCGAGCCTGTGCAGTGGATTTTTTAGATGAGACACAGTGTGCGCTGAGCTGAGCCCACCCTTTAATCCTAAGGTTCATCTGCCGGGGCCGAACGAGCTTGGACAGTGGCAGTGAGGTCCTCAGGACGTAGGTTTGTTTAGAGTGACCTTCTCTTAGATGGATGGCCTTACAGGGCTGAACGAGCTCCATCTGCCCGGGGGAGTTTCCCTGACTGGGAATCGAACCCGGGCCACAGCAGTGAGAGTGCTGCATCCTAACCACTAGACCACCAGGGGTCCCCATTGTTCATATACTTGGGTGATATTTATTGGGTTTTGGTGCTTTCAGGCTTGCTGTGTAATGGTCCCTGGACTGTTACGATTCAAGGTCACAATTTTACTTCTCTAAGGGAGAATTGCTTCTGAACGTGTTTATGTCAGAAATGGTTTCAGCTTTCAGCTGCTTCAATATTATTAGTCAGTAAACATATCGTGAGGGCTGGCTGCTTCCCCACTTCCACAGCTGTAAAATGAATGGAATTATCCTGAAGTTGTTGAAAGCCGCACCTGCAGGGAAATCCCTATTTCATCAGAATTTGCATAGAAAAATGGCACCTTTCTCTCTCTGAGCTTGTGCTTTCCTCTGGAGTCAGAAGAGAAATTGCTTTTAGGTGAAATCGGATTTTTCAGTTTCTTTCAGGAGATTGTTCTTTTGATGGACATATAGCTCAGATTAAATCATACTTGACAATTTCCCCAGGACCTTTCTGTCACAGGTCTGTCCCATTTCATAGAAGTAATTACTACCACATGTTTCCCTGCAATCGTTTCTTCCTTTGCGAGATAAAGTGCTTGAGCTGTGATTAATTTTCTACCACTGTACTTGCAATTTGGCACTGAGATTATCACTGTGTTTGCAATAGTATCTACAGTCCCAGTGTATTGGAAAGAAACAATGGAAGCCTAACCTCTTCCCTCTCCATTGGGTTGTTCGGTGTGGAGGCACCATCAGTCTGTGCAACAAAGGGAAACTGTTTAAAACTCGTTTGACACTGGTTTGAAAAGTTTACATCTAAGAGGTTTAATAAAGTTGCAATCCCACACAGCGTGAAACCTCTGAGAAACTGATGGTACAGTATGTAAGCTGGTTTATTGGAAACACACAACATGAGAATGCTTATCAGTTTTATTATTTTACCTGTCCACTGGATAATTCTGAGAGTATCAGTGTAGAAATGATTCATAATTTAGACCCAAAGAAAAATCCATTTAATTTTCCTTTAATTGACTTTTAATCTGAACACTGCTAATATTAGGATGCTCATCATCTAACATGTTAAACTTGAATACGCTCAGAAAGGCTTTAAAAGCTTGCAGGAATCTGGCTGCTTGCTCCTCTGTTACAATTTTTCGTTGAGCTGAAAAACTGTTGTGATCAGCAAATTGACTTGGTTTTGTATTAATCCAATTACTATATTTCTATTTACAAAGATTAAGTAAAATTTGGATGAGTTTGTTCTCTGATTATATAAAGCAGCATGCATAAAAATGAAAAGTGGGTGTGAAGAACTTGTCAAAATCCCTAGGGCTAGAATCAGATCTGCTGTGTAATGGCCTTTGGTGGATTGAAAACCATATTTGTTACTTATGACATCTTCAGAGTACAGCACAGTGAATTTACAAGAGCATTCTGTGAAGATACCTGTCCTTGAGACATTGGAGATGTCCTTTTGGCTACAGTGGCAGCTGAACACATGTCAATTATCTGTGAGTTTTTAACAAAATCTTAAACAGGCTTGAATATGTCTAGAGGTCTGCTGTAGTAGTAAAAAGTTAGGGCAAGATCCATGGGTAGAAGTTGAAACTTAGCAAATTCAGGCGGAGAATGAAGCACATTTTTGCCTTTTTTCTCTCAAAAGGAACTAAACCATTGGAGTTAAAACACTGGTCAGAACACCACCCAAGGTAACTCCTCAAGATTGGGATCCCTCTCTTTAGCGGTTGAGGGATTGTGCATTCCAGGTTACCATTCTAAAACCCTAAAAATTCTTAAGTCAGTCTTGTAATGCCAATTCCATTTGATATCACGTATCTCTGTTCAAGTGTTGATGGAGCTTTAATTGGTTTATTTGGTTTCTCACTTAATTTTATACTTTTGTGACAAAAAAATTTCCCAATTCCAGTGAAGATACTGGCCTCTGAGCACAAAAATCTGTGTTATATATCACCACAGAAATAACCAAAACCTGGATTTTTCCTTTTAAGATAAACAGTAAGAAATGTAGGAAGAAAAGAGGACTTACTGAGTTTGTGTAAAAGGAAGGAAAAAGGAAGGCAGAGATTTGTGTGCAGTAACGCTGAAACTCCATGACAGTTCAAACACAGCCGTTAGGCCCTTAGGATATTTTCTCAAAGATTCACCTGAGGCCTCTAGCAATTCTTCTAGAAAGCTGTGAGGAGATCAGGTCTTTGTCTTGATATGTGTAGAGGACCTGGACTATTCTGTGCTGTGGTTCTGTCCTGATATGACAGTGGTCCCGTCTGAGTTTTAATATATACTGACATTAAAGTCATAGCATTTCCAGACAGCAGCAGTGCAATGTTGTAAAAACGTACACCTACTTGCAAAGAAGAATGATTTTTTGGCTTTCATGGATGACAGTGTCATTATGGAAATAAATCACAGCAGATTAGAAATTTACATAAGAGCTGTGGGACCAGGAACTTCAACGAAGTCAGAAAATTTGAAATCCTTGTTAAAATATGGGTCAACTTATTCATCTGCAGGTAGAAAGAACAAGGTACCTCTAAAGATTTAAGCCCTGACATCTGTAGTCTCAATCCTGTAAATATCACTGCACAGTAGACTAATAAAGTGAGATTGTATTCCATTTAAACATAAATGGGTTGGCTTTTCCTAATTATCTGTCTAGCTTGGCTATTGATGCCAGTTTGTAGTGCTGGCTTGACACCCTGACAGGCTCAATTATTTGCCTATGATTGGAGGCAAACTCTGAGTGTCTGTACGGTGTCTTCAAACCAACAATGGCAGTTCCTTAGAGAGTAACTAGGTCTTACTTTGTTTTGAAAGGAACTGGAGAACACCAGCCCCAAGCTATCTGAGAGCTCTACTTTTACTGCAGCTGGGAAAGCTAAACAGATTGCTTTAGTAATTAGGCAGATACAAAGTCTTTGGAGAAATGAAAACTGTTTGTTCTGTTCAATAACTATGAGCTCAGAATAAGACCAGATGTACTTAATTCCCCATTCAGCTCTCATAATAACATAATAATTTAGGATTATGAATTCCTCTGTTCTAATCACATTATAAGGGTGACATTTATAAGATGCCAAGAGATGAAATGCATAGTTCTGCAAGATCAATTAATTTTCACCAGTGTTGCTTTTGCTGCAGAATTTTCTGACCCAAGTATTCCAGAGGGGAAATTTTTACTTTGCCTCCTGAGAAAATTATGCAGTGTGACACATAACACCTGAAGGTGCCAGGTATTGACCAGACCTTACCAGAACCCGGGAATAAGCCTGAGAAAAGGCTTTGAATTCCACAATGTCTTCTAATGTACTTAGCAATCCCATCTGTAGAAAGTAAGCATAGCCACAGGCTTCTAACTAATACTGCTCACCTCTTGTTGGAACTACAAGTACAAACATTCAAACACCCTGGTGGAGAGTAAGTCTCTCTGGTCTTAATCCTTTTATGGATCATATGTGAATCTGTGGGAATGGTTAAAGGACAACAGTCACTTTGTTGGTCCCTCTCTCATTTTAATGTTTTGGCTGCAATCCTGGATTATAGAATTCAATACAGAGCTGCTGAAAAAGTACATAGGACAAGAAACAAGCCCATCCTTATGTGATGAGATGGTTATACAAATGTGTTTTCAAATTTGAGTCGCTGCTGTGTTTTGCTTTAATTTTCTCTTTTTTAAAAAAATCTTCCTTCCTTCCTCCCTTCCTCTCTCCCTTCCCTCTCTCATTTCCTTCCCTCCTTTTTTGCTTTAATTTGTGCCTATTGACCTTGGTCTTGTCCTTGGGTGACACTGAGAAACATCTCACTCCCTCTTTCTTAATGCCCTCAATCAGGCACCTGCACACTTGGATAAGATCCCCTATCCCTCCACCATCTTTGTGACTCTAAAACACATTTTAAACTCAGGCATACTACAACAGAAGCACTGATGGAACAGCTATTTTGTCATAACCAGCAGTGTCAACGATGTTGTCTTCCCAAATAACAAACCGTTAACCATCCTCAGTTGAGTCATATGCCCTAATGAACATAGCAGCAAATGTGGACGTCAGACAAGCACTACTGACCTGGGTAAATAGGGTACTGTGCAAAAACCCTCTGGACCTAGATAATTAGTGCAATTTCTCCTTAAATTATAGCATCGTGGTCCCAGAGCTGTTATTCTTATTAATGACCTCAATCTCTCTTTTTTTTTTTTGCCTTCCTGTTTATGAAAAAGTTCCAGCTTTTCAGCTGCATACTTTTTAAGAATTATTACACTGGATTTAAAAAATAATATTGTGGCTATTAGACTTGGAGGGAATTCTTTAAAAACAGCCACAACCTCACATCAGGGTTTTTGTTCCTTTTTTAACTGAACACAGTGAAGGGGGAGAGAAAACGAATAGTCATTTATAATTTTCGGGAAAAAATTGAGATCATCTTCCAGTATGCCAGTCTCTGAAGGCTGATTCTTTCATTTTGTAGGGCTAGACTTTAGCAACATAGTTAGATGAATTTCTAACTTTTAGACACATCAAGTTGTAATATATTGATGTGTATATATTGCACCAGGCTATTTAAGATGACATGTAAGCACTGTGCTTACATGAGCAGGGACTTAAATTTGCAGTCTGGTGCAGGTTGGTCTGATCTGAGTTTGGTTTTGGGAAGTAAGAAGGTACTTTGCAGTACAGTTAGAGTCAAAGTGAAATGACAGGTTAGAATCAAGGGCAGGTATGATTCGAGTTAATATGAGGTTAGAAGGCATAGGCCAAAGGGAAACCTGAAGTAAGAATAAATTACATACATTCAGAAATGCTCTTCTCACATCAGAACAGCTTTGGAAGAGGAAGTAAGTAAAGAACACTTTAAATAATATATTAATATATTTTGACATATTTCACATCTTGTTTTGTGCAGTTACCGGACCTATTTCCCTTTCATATGTCTTGATCTAACTATCTGAGATTTGTATATTGAATAAGCTCTCAGGTACAGGACTGTGCAACTGTGAAAGTTCAAGCCCACATTCTTCCTAGTGTGAATGCTGTAAAAGTCACAAGACAATGTAATAAATATCATCTGTAGATTTCTGTATAATGTTGTCAAACAATCTGGCTGCCTGACTGAAGATATATTTTTAGAATCATAGAACCAGTCATAGAATCATAAAATCATAGAATCACAGAATTATTTGGTTGGAAGGATCATTTCTGATCAACCCCCCTGCCACAGGACGGGATGCCACACACTAGACCAAGTTGCTCAAGGCTCCACACAACTTGTCTGGATAGAACAATGCAGAAACATTTGGTCAATACCTCAGTCTCTGTTGTTGTTTCTGTTTTAGTAAGTTTCAAAGAATCCCATTACTTTAACTCATCATATTGTTTGTAGAAAGTTCTTACAGACTGCACATCCTTTTCTGCAAATTCTTGAACAATGATCTGTGGAGTATCATCAAAACTTCCACTCTGAACTCAGCCAGTTCCTCGGTTGCCAAATACAGCTGTGCTTGGGGTTTGTCTCTAAAACAGCAGCTAGCTGGTAAACAGCAGCTGTTTACCTGCTACCCATTTGTATTTCCCATGCAATTAACAACTGCAGTAGAAAGCACATCTTTAGGGCTGAGAGCCAACAGATACTCAGCCACAATCATCCTTCTCTTCATCACCTGGGGTTTGGATCTGTTTTTGTTCCTATTAAAATGCCTCACACAATGAAGACAATTTTGGGCATCTTCCAGTTTGTGCTTCATTTTTTCTCGTGTGCTAAGCACTTACTAATAGAGGTGAAACTTGAAGATTCTGGCTTCCATCAGTACTTCTGCCAACTCAGGCTGGCTAAAAAAAAATAAAAAATCAGGAGGCTGAAATTAAAGTCAAACAATTTCATTTGCCTTCTGACTCTGGAAATTAAATGGATGATGATCATGAAGCCTTCTCTATAAATGCCAGTGCTGGGAATGTGTTTTATCAGTTGTTTCTCCAATGACAGGCAAGGTAATAACTTTGTGGGCTTGAGACTTGAAGTCTTCAGGTGGATGAGGGGAAAAAAACTCCTTAAATCTCGCACAGCTTTTCTAGTGTTTTTAAGATGGTGATGTTTTGACAGTATTGTAGTTATTCACTTCCTATGTAAGCAATGTACCAAGGTAAGAAAGCATCTGTCTTCACTTCCCTGAGGGCACTGCAGCACTTGAAAAATAAAATTCTGTTTCTCTACATCTGGTTAGATGTAGAGAGAAGGTAGATTTTGAGAACTTTCTTCCAAGTAGTTGGCTTAACTTTGGGTATCTGATAATTCTGATTTCCATGTAACACATTTACAAACAAATTTTCCCAGATGTGAACTATGCAATGACACACAAGAGCAGATTCCTGGTTTTCCAGGTTGCTTTTGCCTATTTTTATTGACTGTTGAATGTCTGTTTCCTGCTGCCCTGCCTCCATGCTGACCTGGAGATCTGCACATTAGTTTCATGACCTTTGGTGGTCACTGTCAAACTGCTTCAGCTTGAAATAGAGATGAGAGAGTCATGTTAGCTGTCTGTACTGAGGTACATCTCAGTGGAGTTCCTTGAATCAGTTGTACCAGGTACCATCTGCTTTATTGCCTAGGACCACATAACCTGGGAATGTCAGGTGACATCACTAAAAAGTTATAATAAAGCAGTTAAAACATCATTGCATGCCTGAGTGCATTAGTTGCACTGAAATATATGTATTAATAAAAAATAGTTATTGTTTTATTCTAGTTTCAATGGAGTGTTGCAAAGTAAAACACACTGAAATGATTCTTACAGAGGCTTGAAATAATGCAGGTAAAGGATCTGAAGAATTCCCCAAACTGTCTCCTGTTTGTAGTGGGTACTTCAAAGGATATGGAATGAGAAAGCAGGGGCAAACATGTATTTTGTAGACTGTTGTGATGAATAAGGAGTCAGTAGGACCACAGTATACTGCTGAAGGAAAGGAGAGCTGTGGAACTATGAAATAAATTGATAGAAACAGTCTGAATTTTATGTGGCATTTAAAAGAAAAACCATGATATATTCTACATTTTGTGGGGTTTTGGGTTTTTTGAGTTTGTTTTTTTTTGTATGTGTGCTATGGTAAGGAAAACTAGATAGATAAAATATTGGAAAGGAGAAGGAAGAAAGCAAAAGCTAGGTTTACTGATAATTAGCCGTAGGACTGAGATTTGTATAGAAAGACTATGAGAATATTAAAGCTCTACAGGGTGAGCAAAACAACTAAACTTATGAGCGTGCAGAAGGAGAGGGCAGGTGCAAGGACATGAGTTACTAATAAGATTATCTTTCTTCATAAGAGGCAGGTTCTCACTATTAATAATGTGTTATTATTTTATTGTTTTATTTTATTTTAAACTCACCTAATTTTCCATGGTTAAGTGGAATAGTGTAAAATGAAACTAGAGTATGTTTGAGGAATGAAGCATTTGGCTGTTAGCACTACTACTAATTGGGCAAAGTAAACTGCTCACATAAAAGTGGAGTTGGCCATTAGGCACACAGTTGGGAAGCCATAAAAATCTGAAAACTAAAGCTCACCTTGATTTCAGGGTTATGCAAATTTGGCACAGAAAGACAGAAAAGAAATTGAAATGCAAGGCAAGTAGCACTGAGGCCTACCATTCATGAGTCTATCTACTCTACACTCAGATTTCTTGATAGACAGGAAAATACAGATGAGAAAAGAGTAAGAAGCTGATATATTAGGCTCATAAAACTGAAGTTTTAACATCTTTTAGAGTGTGAACACTCTTAAAATTCAATAAGATAAGGAATCAAAATTGAGCGTACATAGTAATGATTTCTTATTTTATTACTCAGATATTGAAAGCTGTTGCAGGTGTAATATTGGGACTTCCTAGTTTTTGTGCTGCTAAATCTTGCTGCAGTACCCGATCTCTATTATAATGAGCCACTATAATTGCATGGAGAGCTAAAAACAGGATCTAAAATTACAGTAAGGTTGATTTACAGCCCAGTGAATCAAAACAAGCAACTTGGAAACACTCCAGTGTGAATGGAAAAGTTGTCACTGGCATGTATTCAGCTGAGGAGGAGAAAGCAGCAACACATGGAGCTGACAGCCAACCTCCATCTCCTTCATCTCCTCAGGATCCTTTCCACAGAAAGAAACACCCCAGTAATCCTCATGTTCACTTGGGACTGGTGTCCACATGGTTGTGATTAAGACAAGACTGCTCTTGGTACATGCTGGTCATCCTTCTGTCCAAAGTGTAGCAAAAACATGGTATTCTGCCTTGCAATGGAGAAATAGCAAATGTCTCCCCGACAAGAGGGAGAAGTATTTGAATGTTTCCCCATAGCAATCCATGGTTCCCAAATAATTTCCCATTACTCTTAATTTTAAATAAATGAAATATTTGTTCTCCTTACAGTCTTATAGTTCTCAGTTAGTCTTAAAACCAATCTTCTGGAAATACAAATTAAGGTCTTAAAAGAC
The DNA here is from genome assembly GCF_003945725.1 of Corapipo altera. Lineage (NCBI taxonomy): Eukaryota > Metazoa > Chordata > Aves > Passeriformes > Pipridae > Corapipo > Corapipo altera. The sequence goes on from NW_020884958.1 coordinate 1,307,072, forward strand.
TTTACTTGATGTTTAGTCTTCAGGGTTTTAGTTGGTCTGAGAAGGCTGCTTAACACTGGTAATTGCCATCAGATAGGGGTGCTGTGTTTGCATCAGTAAAGACGCTTTCTGTTTGAAAACTCAGCACAAAACCTGTCTGTTTGAAAACAATTATGAAAGTACAATCACACATTCTTGCATAGACCGCTGGAAGAAGAGTGAATAGTAGAAATGATTTTTACTGCAAACCACTAAAGTACAGAAGCATCCATCAGGATAGAAATCAATTGCAAGGAAACAACCAGAACTTAGCTGGTATTAATTCAGGGACTCGTTCTTCACAATGAATCTAATGGTAAATTAAAAAGATATTTCAGCATAGTCAGGACCACACTTTAGGGATTTTATGATAATGAGTAGGGCCTTTAGTTGGCAACTTTTGCTAATTGAAAAACTTAATTTCAGCTCTAGAGATAAAAGTTAATTTGCATATTTCCCTTCTCCTTTAGACACATGTGCAAAACATGAAGCTTCTAACTTAGGGTCTATTTTTTTATTACTGCTTTCAGAAATAAGAGTGGAAGCAATACAGTTGGCACAGTCTCCAAGTGGTGCTATGGCACTGCTATTCACCACAGTCACATAAATTATTGGTAACAGTAGGAATGGAACTACAGTGGTGAGCCAGTGGAGATGAGGAATACAAATTCTTGAGACAAGTGTGTAGGGATTTGCCTATCTAAGTTCCTTAGGACTCCAACCCTTCAACTGGAAACATGTTCTCCACTTCTTCCTTGTTTATTAAATTCTTTCACAGACATCCTGTTATTGACTGGTTGAAGAGACTTGGTTAGCTGCATCTCTGCAGGAATATTGTCATTATTCAGCACCTATGGAGACGACTTTCTTGTTGCAGTAGCTTAAGCCAAGACCGTGAATCTTGCTGTCTCTTAAACTTTGCCTATACTTAAAATAATTCTTTATTTTAGGAAATGAACACAAAAGTAACTTCAGTATTACAATTTTTAAGTAATAACATGTCTTTATCTATGCAAAGAAAACTGGATTTTCTTTGACCTGGGATTGCCACTCTTCATCCCAACTTCTGGTTGGTGAGCTTGCTGCTTACACACAGTTCCAGTCCTTGTGGAGCTGCTGCAGCCTTCCCTGATACCCTTCTCCAGGGTCAGGAGCAAAGAGAGAAATCCTGGAGCTGAAAAAGGTACACACATTTTGAAAAAAACCTACCATATAGGGCTCCTTCACTTTGGGCTCTTACTCTTTGGAAAACTTTGCGCAAATTTCATATGCAAAGAAAGGATGTTCATACTAGGCTGAAATGACTTGGAAATGGAATAACCTGTATTTATGACAGCATAGTGAAGTGCTTCAACTACATCTACCTTACATTAAATTAACTTTCTCCCTTGAGATCAAAATATTGTCTTTTTGGAGTTTTGGTGTTGTGGGTTTTGTAGGGTTTTTTTGTTTGTTTGTTTGGTTGGTTGGTTGGTTTAACTAAGGAAAAATCTGGAGAAAGCAATGAGTTTTAGTTAACATTTCTACAGACACAACTGAACATAAAAATGCCAGAGAAATATTAGAAATTACCAGATCCTAATGAGTTAAGTGAGGCTCAATAGTGTAAGGTAACTCAAAGTAAGTTGTTGTTTTTTCATCTTTATTTTTTGATAGTATTCCAGAAAGGACATAAAAGCACTCTCAGTCAAAGATGCTTCAGACCTATGTGTTCTCATAATGAGGAAAGATTAAGAAAACTTGAGTTTATTCTTTCTTTTGTAGGCAAAGCTGAGACAAAATTTCTGAAATGCATCCCAGATTCATGAGAGCCATACAATTCTCCAAAGCATACCTTGGTGAACATGTATTTTGACTAGGAGGCACAACTTTACACCCACTGATCTGATGAGGAATTGTGACAGGTTCAGTCATCACAGATGTTCCTTTTCCCTGAAACTGGCTAGGAGTTTTGTCAGAGAATTATGTCTCTCTCCCCACTCAGAGGTCTAAGTGCTGTAATTCTGAGTAAGCATCATTATCCATTCTACACTTTTAAATTTTCCCTCTTCTCTGTAGGCAATTCAGAATTCCCTGTCTGGAACATCCATACAGTAATGAGCGTCTGCCATACTAGTGGAAATCTGTCCAATGTCCTTCTGAAATAGATGAACTTCACTGCTAAACTCCCTATTTAGTTCACATTGCTCATGCCTTTTTGTTCTCTGTTTTGACACTTTAATTTTGATACCTGCAGTACCTCAACCTTTTATAGTCCACTGTTAATTCAAATAATGTATTCACACAACACTTTCGCTCTCTTTTCACTTAATGTTCTTGAACTTTGGCTCTTCCTCAGCCTCCTATGTCTGCTCAACCTCTCTTGCACGCTGTTATTCTCCAAGGCCAGTCTTCTAGTCTGTCTTGCTGCCTAAAATGCCAATCTCTTTTGAATTCTACAAATTATCACCAGAAAACTTTGCTTATTCCTTGTCACCACTATGCTTTGAGCTTTTTTTTCAGATGACTCCCTCCCTTACATAGTATGCTATCGGGTGTTATCCATGATTACTCATGCTTGAACTTAATTTTTTCCTTCAATTAAAACCATTAAATTGGTTGGTCAGGGAATCCATTAATTATTACTCCTAAACTCCAACCAAGCCTGAAAAGACGCCTGAATATCAGCGACTCAGAAAATATGTTAACTCCTGAATGTGCTGGACGTTTATCTGGTAAGGTTGATAGTTACGTCACATGCTATCGCTGCCTTTAGAATGAACATTAAAATTAGCCACATATGAAAATTTGGTCATGGACTTGGACAGAATATTTTTTACTGCAAAGGCAATTACGTCACTTGTGTTCCAGTGACCCTAAGCTCACTGATGAAAGAAACAGTTTGCCTTCTCTCTGAAGAAAGTTCATTCTGGTAATAAAACCAAGTTATTAAAAAAGGGAATTGTTCATAAACAAGATAAAGGAAAGTATGAGGGGAGGCAGAAGATCCTGTCCTGGAAGAGAAAGGTGCTTAGCAGTTTGGACCTCACAAAAGACAGATATTAAGGCACTTAAGAGAGTGAGAGCTGGGCACTTGCAGAGTTTCTGTCACTGAAATTTGAATCAAAGGTAGTAGCATTTCGTGCTAATAACATTTTGTCAGAGACTGAAACAGTTAATGATTTATGCATTCTAGAATTGCCGGGAGACTTTTGTAGGCTTTTACAGGACTTTTGCATTTACTTATGATGGGCAGCTGGGTCCATCTCCCCCTCCAGTGTTGCTGAAGGTGTCATGCCCTCCACGTGAACTCTGCGCTGGGTTGTCCGAGATGTTGGAGGTTCATGGCATGGCCCATCAAAACCCATCCCCCTGCCAATCCTGAAAGGCAGGAAAAACCCTTTTACCATGCCCCTCACAGGAACTCTGTGCAGGGCCAGGAGATGTTGGAGGCTCATGGCATGGCCTGTGGCACTATCTATGAATACAATAACTCAAAACTTCTTTGAGCGTGGGGGCTTCCCTCCCCAACCACCAATAGGTCAAGACCTCCACTTCAACTGCCAGACATGGAAGCTGCAACTACCAAGTTTTATAGCTGGACCCCATGGGAGGTGACTACATACATACTACACACTCTCATCTTTTCTTTCCCTTACTCTCCCTTACCCTTATCCTGTCTTTCCTTTCTCTCCCTTATGCATTTTCCCCAAAGGTTTTCTTTATGCCATATCGCTATAGATGAGAGATATAGATGATAACACCCAAAATGCTAACATACCTGTTTACCTTTGAAACAAATTTTTTCTAAAATAAACATATATATGTTTTTAAGCACCGATTATTCAGTGTCGTTTCACCCTAATCCACCCCAAGGGATTTATTAATAAGAATCTGGGTTACCCCCCCCTTTTCAGGAGTGGGTCTTAACACATTTCATTAGGGTTTCACAAAATGAAATGATGGTGGTGTTTGCTGCCAAAATTTCTTCAAGTTTCTTATCAGAAACTGACATAAAGCATTTTAAAAATGACATCAACTGGTGGGAAGGAGTGGGTGGAGGGAAGGAAACTATTGCTTCTTTATTCTTGAGTATGTCTCTGACTTTGTTTATACTTTTGAAGGCAGTATATTTTCAGCACTTTAAGGTTGTAAAAATCTTTTAAAGTATGTTTCCCCTTTTTATAAATCTTAGGGCTCTGTAGTGGTAAAACTGCTCCCTGCCCCACCCCTTGGCCACACTATGGCCTCAGAAACACTCATTAGGCCTCAGCCCTGATGAACACCACCTGGCTGAGCAACTCTTGAGCTTATCAGAAACACTGTCTGTTCCCAGGGACTTGTGCTAGAAAGTTATTTTTCTTGCCTGAATAACAATCCAAGCAGAACAGCACTTTTCTGACTGAACTTTCAAAGAAAGTTTCCCACTCAAATTGCAGCCAGCACGAAAAACTGTCATGATTAATAGCCAACTCTTGCGACCCTATAAGCAGCAATCCAAAGTAAAATCCTTTGAGCCCTCCTGGACTGCAGTGGGGTGTTACCAGTGATGTCCCTTGAGTGGGACACCTCTCAGAACCAGGGAACTCTCCCATTTGTTATACTCATAGGACTGCTGGAGAACTTTGCTGATGGATCATGGGCTGATATCCCCACTCCTGAAGGCTCAACTCTTTGCCCACTGAGAAGACGCAAAGGCATCTGACGAGACTACTTCACTGAACTCAATGGGAATTTTTCATAGATATATTTCTTGCACATACTCTTTAGATCTGTGTGTGTGTGAGTGTCAATATGCTGCAGAAAATGTACTATGAAAGTTGCTTTCCTAGATTTTTAAGTATGCTAGATTTGTAAGTAAGTTAGGCCTACAGGTGAGCTACTGTGGTACTTATATTAAATGATATAAGAATCTTTTGTTAAATTGTTTAAACTAGGCTATCAAATGAATGTTGCTAAGGCTTAAGTGCTGTTAAACCTTTCAGCCTAAACCACTGGCCAAATCCGGGCCCAAGTTTGGCAAAGGGGTCCCCTCTGAACTTTGTTACTCAAGGGGAAGATCTCCCTTATTCCCTTTTATCCCTATCCTTTTTCCTTCCTTACCCTTTTCCCATCTCTAGTCTCCAACTATATAACTCTTAGTTGATTTTAGTGTTAGATTGAATGACTGTAGATTTTTAGTACAATTTTTCTCTGTATGCTTTAACCATCTAGTAAGTAGTAGAGCAAACCTTGCCAATTAACTTTGTCACACTTTCACTTTAATATTAAACCTTCTTTTGCCAATACCCTTTCTGATGATTCTTTGAGCAACCTAAACCACTCATTCTCAATATCTTGTAAATAATTTTGAAGGTGGATGATAGATATGGGAAGAAAATGGAGCTGTGGTGGGTTAGCATCTCCACTTCCTCCTGGGGAAATAAAAGGGAAAGTCACTGTGTTTTCATTTATACAGAGAACATTTTCCGCCATAATTTCTGCTTTTTTATTCTGAATGTTACACACAACACACTTAAGTTGTCAGAATGCTACACTGTGTAAAAGAGGTGTTGTTTTAGGAAATTTCATCATCACATAAGAGGACACTATTTCCTCAAATGTCATAGGCCTTTTTGCTTCCTGCCGTGTCTTTCTAGGACTAAAAACTGCTGAAATAAACACTGGATGATATGGCTGTTTTCCAGCTCTTTGGCTTTAACTCATTCCTGTGGATGATTTTTTATTTTCTCTCTTACTCTAAAGACTGACAGAGTTCACTGCAACCAAAGCAGTGAAAAAGCTCCCTCACTGTGAACAAGAAGCTTCACCCTGTTTACACAAATACAGTGGTAACTGGAGTCTTTGGAGACCTCTTGCTTTCACAGAATTTTCCTCCTCTGAAGCAAGCTTTGCAGTTGTGTTTTAGGAGTACACAAAACCAACAGCAACAAAAAAAACAACCAAAAAAAACTACCTCAGGACATTAATATTGTTTGTTCAAGGACAGTACATACAATGCCTAGAACTTTTCCTCACAGCATTTTCAATATCCTTCACTGCTTAACTGGCTCACAGCTGTCAAATCTGGAGTGGACTTGTCTCTGATGATCAGACTATCTGCAGTACAGTACAGAGCATGCTTTTTCATCTGCATGCCTTGCCTCAGAGGGTAAAAAATGGTTCATTTCTGATGTCTGATCTGTGGGCACTCTCTGGAGACTCTCCTGAATACGTATGAGGATACAAAACTGAGCACACAGCAACAAACTTCCCACTTTGTAAAAATAAGCTGTGGAAAGTGACAGATGCATCATAAGGTGTGTAGTGCACAGAAAGCGTAAATGGCAAACCCAATTGCACATAGGTTTCCTAACTGGGGTTGTTGCTCTTTTTGTTGTGCTGATTATGAATAGGTACAGAATGAAAGCAACACCTCCTGGACTGAGGTTCATGGAGGTAATTTTTGTTGAACATAGTAATGGTTACTGCAGCACTGTAGACATGAATGACCTGAGGAAATGGAAGTGCATTGCATCAATCACATGACTAAATATCTCATGATTTTGATTCTATTTCTTCTTCTTACAGACAAATTCCTTTTTTCCTCTGTAGGTGGTATAGATTGGCCTTTAAATAGGTGTAGATAGAGAGATTCTTGAGACCTTTAGCTGATCTGCCATGGCATAGGTTATAACCTTGTTCTGTAACAGCTCTATTGCCCTTACACTAAGCTGCAGTCTCCTCTTCAGAGACATCTGATCTTAGAGTATTTTCCTATGCTTTGAAACTGTTTTCAAATCTTTTCTGGTTTGACACAGACACTTTCTCTTCTGATTCTTGTAGTGAGGGTCAGAATCTCAGTCTCAGATGTCAGCCTCTCTGTAGACATGGACTGCTCCTGGAACGCTGTACCGAGAAACTCATTAATTGTTGGTGTGTGTTAAACAGACAGGATACCTGCTGGCAGAGAATCACCAAGTGTTATTCAATTACTTCACAGACTATTAAGGGAAATCTTTGGGACTGGCTTATCAACATATGTCACAGTACTGGAGCCCTCCTGCAATTATTTTCTTTTTGTGGATTCTTATTTGACCCAGCTAGACAGATGTGATGTTATTAGAGACAATCCTGCTTTTGAATTTATGTCTGTCATTAAAGTACTGTGGAGTCACCTGACATAATAATGATTCAAAGAAAGAACGTCAACTTTCTGTATATTTAAAGGACTCTGGCCTTATATACAAGTTAAAATAGTGAGATATGAAAGATAATCTGCAGACATAGAACAGACATAACATTTTTCTTTGGGAAAACATCTATGAGATTTTTAATTCTATGAAACCTTCAAAAATATATTTTCTACAAAGTTCTTTCTTCTTTCATGTCACTATTTTTAAAAATCTGCTTACTGGAATGACAAATAAATTGGTTATATATACTTTCTAGTGTTTTATATGATTTATAGAGACTATAGAGCTCTAGAGCTAAAAAAAAACCCAACTATTTTCATTTTTCTATTGCCCATTCTATATTGTCCCTGTACCTGCAACTCAAAATCATAAATATTGTATGAAACCTGATAGTTTTACTGAAGCAATGTGTTATGCTCTTTCTATTTCAACTGGATCACATCACATGGGAAAACGACTGGCAAATGGTCTTGGTAACATGAGATTTCAAGGTCTTTATGGGCCTAGAATGGGAATGACGCTCCAGATAGTCACAACCTCATATTGTCTTTAAAGCCTGTGGGCATCTCACTGGAATGATGTCATTCCCACACTCCTGGATCTCTCATTCAGCTTATAACTTATTGTACTCTGAGCCTGACCTTTTCAACTTTCTCTTTTGCCTGGGGGACAGAAAGAGCAAAAACTAATATGTGTCTCCCCAGCTTCGGTCAATTCATGACCCTTGGACTGTTGGGTTTCTGTGAAACTTAGAAATATTGAATTTTTGACTCTTGCTGAAGCTGAGGAAAAAAACAGTGTTCACTGATTTTGATGCAGTGAGAATGGGGGAAGAAAGTATGAAAAATCGATATGAAAAATTCATTTCATTTAACACCTGAGTTGTCTGACAATATCATTACACTTTCTGGTTTTATTTCTCCCTTAGTCTATTGAATGCTGAATTGTCAGTTTATAGCTGGAGGGTGGTGTATTTATTCCTGCACTGCATCATATAATTCATAGTGAAATCCATTTCTGAAATAAAAAATTGCTTGAAGTGTGATATGAATAAGATTGGATTTAACAATTAAAATCTCTCCAAAGAATGAGTTTTAACTTCTATTGCAGTCTTGTGAATGAGAGTGAAAACGCTAATAATTTAATATCTTGCCAATTCTATGAATTTTAATAGTGTATTATCATGTCAGTCATTTTAGATCTGAGTCTAACTAGCAGTTGGACACCATTATTATAATGATTTCCTATAACTTACAAACTGAAAATTGGAGTACTTAACAGTTGGATAGAATGCACAAGGCTTGAGAATAAGTGTTTCTTAAAAGAGTTGCTCTCTTTTCAATCTTTAGATTATAGCCCAGGATCCTGATGGTATGTCTTGACCAGAGCATGAATCACCAGTCCATCACTGTGTCATTTTCTTCCACTCATCACTGAAAAAGATTAATTAATTGAGTAGACAATAATGTTTAAAAATATTTGGATATTATGCTACAAAACTGTGCCTAGCCATCCTAAATGCCCAGAAGAGTTAATTTTGTAAATTCTATGTAATGTAGGTATACTGAAGATAATATCATTCATATAATGCCATGGTACACACATTAATGTGATTTTTTTTAATCTTACAGGAAGAAAACTGTTGCTGTTTCTGACTTTGGTTTTCTATGTTTTTCTTAATCAAGCAAGAGATCTCTTAAATAAAACAGAGAAACCTTTAGGGATCCAAGCGTACTGGCTCCAGCTGTGATGGAAACTAATCATTATATACTAATTTTCCTTCCATAGAGGCAATTGAACCAAACTGAACATAGTGATGTTTTCTACTGCTTTCTTTTCCTTTTGGTCAGATCTTGTGAAACTTATTGACAGTCTGTCTTTCCCAAAGTCATATCCAGTTGTTTTTTCAATATATTCAATATGCAATATATTCAAAGACAGAGACTCCACAATTTCCCCAGAGCAACCTCTGCCAGTGCTTGTTGACCCTTACAGTGTAAAGTGTTTTCTGATATTAAGAGGGAAATTGATGTGTTTCAGTTTGTGCCTGTTGCATCTGGTCCTGTCACTGGACATCTCTGAGAAGAGCCTGTCCCTGTCCTCTTTCACCTTCCCTTCAGGTGTTTATATACATTAATAAGATTCTCTCTTATCTCTTCAGCCTTCTCTCCTCAAGGATAAACAGTTTCAGCTCTCTCAGCCTCTTCTCCTAAGAGAGATGCTCCAGTCCCCTCACCATCCTTGTGGCCCTTTGCTGGGCTCTCTCCAGTACGTTCACGTCTCTCCTGTACTGGGGAGCCCACCTCTGGACACAGCACTCCATGTATGGCCTCACCAGAGCCAAGCAGATGCAAATATAGTAGAGAGGTTTGACCAATCCTTCTTTCTAACAGCTGGCCTGTGCTTTGCCCTATTTTCCAGCACATATAGAATCATCCCTGAGTTACAGTTAGCAGGTATTCAGAAGATCCCTTTTGCCCAAGTGAAACTGTTGGAGAGGCTTTACCTTGCAACACTGACTGCACAGAAAACCAGTACATTTCTTTCAATGACATCTCTGTCTCCTTCATGTCATCTTCCCTCCTGTGGGATTCCTTGGTTTGTACCTATCTTGTCTAGGCCTCTGGAACAGGTGCTACAAAAAAGTCCAATGTCATGTTGTGCTAATGACCTTTAAAGAAGGCCAATAGAGCCCTTTGCTGCCTGGACATTAAACTAAGGTTAAAAATTACTTTCTTAGCACTTTGATATATTTATAGACAATCTTCAACTTTCTGGAAACTAAATCATAGAAGAACGAACCTCGGGAGATCATGTCATCCAGCATTCCTGCTCGTAACAACAGCAACTCAGAAGTTTGATTAGGTTGCTCAGGCTCATGTCCAGAGGGATTTTGGTTATCTCTAAGGATGGAGACTTGCAAGACTCTCTGAACTCTTGTCCATCATAGAAAAGAATGTTTTTCTTTGGCAAATCAGAATGTTTCCTACAACAGGTTGCAATTTTTTTCTTCACATCTCTTTGCTGAGCATTTCTAAGAATCTGATTCCAGCTAAGAGTCTTGACTCCATCTTCTCCATTATCATCATCCACACTCAGAAGGACCTGAATATACCAATTTAGCTTTTTTTGAGTGCTTTGGGTTCCACCACCACCACGCCCCCCGTCTACACAAAAACCCCCTTAACTAACCCATCCTGTTACATGCTACACAGCCATGCAACTATCTTTGTAGACCTTGGCTGGATTCATCCCAACTCATCAAAGCCTGGGTGATTCCAAAACTGGACACAGAACTGCAGATGTGGTCTCACAACTGTTGAGCAGAGGGGAACTGTGTTTTTTTCTACTGCCTTTTACTATTTTATGCATAATTTCCACAGCTATGTGTATGTGTATTTATACACACTGTGTATGTGTATTTATACACACATACCTTTGCACACATAAATATTTTATCAGTCTTTTGACTCAAAGGATTATTTTCTAGTAATGATACTTATCAAGAGGACATGTACATTAGGATTTAGGTTATGTCATTGTTGACATCAAAAACTTATTGAAACTGTGAAAAAAAAAAGATGATATCAAAAAGGACGAACATATGGACTGCTGAAGGGATTATAGGCAGTCTGTAATGGAGTCACAGTGTAGGTTTTACAGCCAAGAAAAAGCATTTACAAAACTCTACACCTCATATGAAAAGGTAATATGCTCCTTAGCAAGCTGGAGGAGCATGTTTACAAAAATGAGTTGGGAAAGGAAAAGGGAAAGTTCAGGCAGTCAATAACCTTTAATGTAAGTGACTGCTCCTCTCCAAATGGCTACATGATTTTACTGAAAAATTCAGTAAATTGGGCAAGTGCTAAATTTCATTGTATAGTATGCTAGTGAATGCTTCCACGTAATGTAGAGGAAAGCATGATGCTATGCCACTGTGAACCTTTGCAATCCCTCTCTTCTCAGTGGATAATATTTGAGCCTTTCTGTGTTTTTGATTTAATAACCCAAACATGGTGTTGAGAAGTTTTAATAAATGGCACTTGGATACCTAACCTTAAGCGCTTAACTTCAAATGGGACCAATCCAGCGCCCTGCAGAACCATTCTTACAATTACCTTTTCATTCTGACCTAGCTCAGCAGATGCATTGATTTGATTAGAAATGATAAATTAAGTAAACATTATATTTTCTATAAGAAATTAAAACTCTAATGTTATGATCCTCTCCACAAAATGAATCAATTTTATTGCAACTGAATATGATCCAAAGGCAGCGTTTTGCACCTTCCCTGATATGTATGTTTAGTAACAGACAGCAAAGATAAGTATTTTTGCTCTCTTTAGCAGTGAATTGTTGGAGAAGATAGTTCTGAATGGGAAAGATTCCAGGCATGGAGGAGAATTTATGACTCCTAAATGGACCTTCTACTGCTAGAATGGACAATATGCGCTTAAATGGACACTACTCAGATTGGACAGTTTGCCCCAGTTATCCCCGGTTTATGGTTATACTGTTGTAATGTTGTTTGTACCCCTGGTTGTTGTTTTTTAAATCATACCCACCATATTGTCTTCTTCTCCCCTCACAGTTTTCCCACCAAAACCTGTTTACTCCTTTGTTGTCCCCTGCTTTCCCGCTCCTCTGCACCTGATTGGCCGAGGTTTGCTGCAGTGCAGAGAGAGCTCCCATTGGTCCTTTCCCCTGGATACCCGGAGTTGCCACCCATCCTTCCCCTGACATCCAACCCCTGCTTTCCCTGAGTTGCCTGTCTTATACGCCTCCCCTAGCCTGAGTCCACCCCCTGAACCTACCCTATTTAAGTCCTTGCTGCTTCTAATAAAGTGGGTATTGCTTCCCTCACCTCGACTGTGTCCCAAACCTCATTGCAGTGCCCTGTCCCATAGCCCTCTACCCCCACGAGCCGTGGCAAGTGGCGCCCAACATGGGGCGCAGTTGAGGTCTCCTATATTAGGGGAACTCCTATGCTGCCAGTTGGAATCAGGTGACTTCAGGAGGGGAGATCGTTCTGCTGGCTCTCTCTGACTGAACGGAAGGCTGTGGACTTCGAGAAGTCGCACAGGTCTCGTGCCGGAGAAGGTGAGCAGTCAGAGACATTCCAGCACCCTACCCCGCACCCACACCCCTGCAACAAAAATTAAGGGAAGGAGTATCATCTAGAGACTGTGTAGAGACCTAAGTTACATCATGGGACTCACACTCTCTACTTCCCAGAAGTTTGTGTACCGCTGCCTAAAAGATTTTATCATTGAGCACGGTCACCCGATTGATAAAAAATCAGCAAAGGCTCTCGCCAGGTGGCTTGACCACCAGGGACATAAAGTTAGTGATGACACCACACTTGAAAAATGGCAAGCCCTGGGATATCTTCTCTGGCGAGAGAATGACAAGGGTGACCGGCTCACAAAGGAGGCGTTAATAGTGTGGAGGCTCGTTCTGATGGTGCTACAGCACCAAATGATGAACAAGAATGTTAGCCTCCCCAAGATGGACGCTGAAAACCTCGATAAGGACACTAAACATACCGGACAAAATACAGAGCATACAGACAAGGACATTCAAAAACAAGATGGTGGGAGGGAGAAGACGCGGTCAGACCCACAAGATGGTGGGAGGGAGAAGACGTGGTCAGACCCACAAGATGGCGGGAGGGAGAAAGAGACAACGTGGTGAAAACGAAATGGCGTCGAGGAGGAGGCACCCCAGGGCAGCCCAGGAAGGAAGCGGGGAGGAGAACCACGGAGGGAGAGGGGGTGGGCTCCTTCAGCTCTACCTTATGAGCCACCCCCACCTCCATTTGATTACATCAGTGACTCCTCCCCCGCAGAGCCCACAGACAGAAGGAGGCAGGCCCCTGTAGTTTCACCCTCGAGGCCGCCTCCATCACCGCCCACACGGGCAAGGAGGTCCTCCCTCGGCAGGTCATCAAACATGCCCACTTCTGTCAGCCCCGCCTCTTCCCCGGAAACATCACCCTCCCGGAATGAGAGACAGGAAGCAGTGGGTGGGACAAGGGTGAAGGCCAGGCCGTACTTCCGTCAAGATGGCCGCGGCCATAGGCCGCGTAACACCGAGACCTACCCCGCCCACTGCCACACCGGACCAGACACTGATTGGGCGCAGCACTCCCCTGAAAGGCCAGTTACAGCCCCAGACATCTGGAAGGCCTTCAGGGAAGAGGTAGCCAGTGCAAAAGACACAGAATTTTTGCGAACATTTCCTGTATATTGTGATGACAAGAAGGCCCCCGAATGGAGACCTATTTCATACCCCATGTTAAAGGACATAAAAAATGCCATCGTGGAATATGGGCTGGGAGCTCCTTTTACTATTGGTTTGCTGGAGTCCTTTTTTCTAGCATACACCCTTATGCCTTTTGACATCAGGGCTGTGATTGGAGGATTGTTCACAACGGTACAAGCCTCAGTCTTCGAAGCTGAGTGGAGGAAAAAGATCGTAACTTATGTCAATGATAAGATGGAGAGGAGAGGAATTCCCCCCAGGCAGGCAAGAGACATGCTTTATGGGGAGGATGATTATTCCAGCAGAGGGGATCAGGCTAGAATTGATCCTAAATTATTAGATATAGCGAAAGAATTGGTGCTAGAGGCCGTGAAGAAGGTGGCTGATGCGTATGTGCAGACACCTTCTTTCACATTGATAAATCAAGGGCCTAAAGAACCATTTGTTGATTTTATAACCCGGCTAAAGGAAGCGATTAGTAGGTAAGTTCCTCAGAAAGAGTGCCAGGAAATTCTTTTTAACAAATTGATCATCGAAAAGGCCAGTGAGGATTGCCAAAAAGCCTTGAAGCTATTGAAAGATCCCACTCTGCTGGAAATGATCGATGCCTGTAAAAATATTGGTTCAAATTCCCATAAGGTACATCTATTGGCTGCCGCTTTTACGGGGCCTCAACATTGTTTCGAGTGCAGGGAAAAAGGGCATTTTAAAAAACATTGCCCTAAATTAACATCATCCACCCCGGACTTGCCCAAAACATTATGCCGCAGGTGTGGAAAGGGGCGTCACTGGACATCTAGTTGTCATTCCATCACTAATATTAATGGTGAGCCCCTTTCCCCCAAAAGATCACCGAGATTGCGGAGGCGAGTCACTTTCTCGTCCTTACCAGACTTAAGACAGTGTGAGAATGAGCCGACGGGAAATAGGGAGCAGAGCGCTCGGGGGAGCGCTACGACACAAGTAACCCCCCATCTGCGCTCAATTCTGCGCCAATCCTTGCACCCAGTTACCCCGTAGCCCGGCAGCTGCTACCAGATTCGATTCCCGTCAAACAGCAATACACACCTCTCCCTTGGATCATTCTCACTGTTGCGCATCCCTCCACACACTTAAGCTCATACGAGCAGTTAGCTAGGGTCAGGCCATTGGCTCCAGTCGACCCAGATAAGACTTACCTCATCACCTCACACTTTTCAGCAGTGGATAAAGGAATTGTAGTAGTGCCCACACTCCTGACCGGTCTGACAAATACCAACATTGCCATCTGTCTAACTGTACATCTTCCCCCTGTGCAGCTGGAGGACCGCTTCCTGGTCGCGAAGATGGTCTCCATGGATGACCTGTTGTGCATACTGTCCAAAGACGAGGAGCAGAGGAAGTGAGAACAAAAGGAGGTCCTTTGGACTATGACTGTTGAATCCTTTCGTCCTCTGCTAACTTGCTTGGTTTACTTTTCACAGCCAAAACAGCCGCAGCAGGTCAGAGTGGAGGGCCTTCTCGACACAGGAGCGGATGTCACCATCATCGCCTCCAGAGATTGGCCACATGGGTGGCTGGCACAAACAGCATATGTGCAAGTCAGCGGCGTGGGGGGAACCCAGTATCCGGTCAGGAGCCAAGTGGTGCTCATAGTATATGGGCCCGAGGGCAGACCAGCATCCCTACAACCCTATATCCTTAAGATACCAATAACATTGTGGGGACGGGACGCAATGGAGCAGTGGGAGCTCCAATTGGGCACACTTGTCTCCAGAAGAAAATTTTTAGGAGGGGTCACTGAACAGTTGCAGCTCCCCAAACTGAGCTGGAAAACAGAGACGCCAGTTTGGGTGGATCAGTGGCCCCTGCCAAAGGAAAAGCTGCAAATTCTAAATGACTTAGTGAATCAAGAATTGGCTAAAGGACACCTGGAGTCTTCCACCAGTCCCTGGAACACTCCAGTGTTTGTCATACAAAAATCCTCAGGTTCCTGGAGATTTCTTCAGGACCTCCGCAAAGTGAATGAGGTCCTTGAACCAATGGGAGCCCTCCAGCAGGGAATGCCATCTCTATCTATGCTCCCTGCTGAATGGTCCCTAGTGGTCACTGATATAAAGGACTGTTTCTTTCACATTTTTCTTAATCTGTCTGATTCGGTCAAATTCGCTTTTTTGGTCCCTGCCATCAACGCTTGCGAACCCCATCGCAAGTTCCAGTGAAGAGTGCTTCCCTAGGGGATGAAAAATTCCCCAACACTCTGTCAAATGTTCATGACAGAAGTGTTGAGACCAATCAGGCAGAAATTCCCACAATCGATCATCTTCCATTATATGGATGATGTATTGATCTGTGCTAAAACGCAATCGGCGGTAGAGAAAACTCTAAATTCGACAATCTTGGCGCTAAAAGATAAAGGATTGGAGATTTCCCCTGAAAAAGTCCAAAGGGAAGCACCCTGGAGGTATCTTGGGCTCCAGATTACTGCTAGAGCAACAAAACCACAGGCAGTATCAATTGACAAACGAGTCCAAACTTTAAATGACCTCCAGAAGCTACTGGGAGCCATTAATTGGATCAGACCTGTGCTGGGGATCACAACCGGTGATTTGCACCCACTTTTTGAGCTGCTTAAAGGAGATGCTGACCTGTCCTTGCCCCGATTTTTAACACTGGAAGTAGAGAGATCGTTATCCATTGTTGAAAAGAAAATTTCACAAAGACAATCGTGCAGGAAGATGGAGGGGCTGCCATCCTCCCTAGTGATTATCAGAGAACAAAAACAGCCATTGGCCCTCCTGGGTCAATACACAAAAGACTGCAAGGACTTCTGTTTATGGGAGTGGATATTCCTCCCTCACCAATTCAGTAAGACAATCACCACTATCGCTGAAATTATTGGCAAAGTCGTGTTCAAGGGTCGCACTAGGTGTTTAGAACTTAGTGGAGAGGAACCAGGTTTTATTTACCTCCCACTAACTTCTGAACCTCTAGAACAACTGCTGCAAATCTCTATCGATTTTCAAATTGCCATCGGGGGTTACCCGGGAGAAATTTGGCTGCATCTCCCAGCGTGCTCATTTATTCAGAGATTAATTCAAATTCCATTGAAATTGAAAATCGTCCAATCAGATTTACCAATAAAAAATGCGAAAACCATTTTTACCGATGGCTCAGGGAGAACCGGCAATGCGGTTGTAGTTCGGCATGAAAACAATAATTGGCAACAAGACATTCATAAAGTACAGGGTTCTCCCCAGATAATAGAGCTTTCTGCAGTTGTGCGCACCATCCAAATTTTTAGTGGTGAGCCAATTAATATAATTTCAGATTTGGCCTACGTGGTTGGTGTGGTCAAAAGAATTGAAAACTTATATTTAAAAGAAGTGTCAAATGAGAATTTGTTCAAGTTGTTAACCAAATTGTTATTTTTAATTCAGAAGAGAGAATTTGGCTTCTTCATTGTCCACACCAGGTCACACACTGCTCTGCCAGGTCCTGTGGCTGAGGGAAACCAGACTGCCGACCATCTGGCAGGTATGGTAGTCACCCCTAATTTATATCAACAAGCAAAACTCTTGCATGAATTTTTTCACCAGAATGCACGATCGCTGCAAAAACAATTCAGTCTAAAATTATCACAAGCCAAGGAAATCTTAAAGACGTGCCCTGATTGTCAAATTCTCATGCCGATTGTCCCCGAGGGGACTAATCCAAGAGGTCTATCGGCGCTGGAGATTTGGCAATCAGACGTCATGCATGTGGCTGAATTCGGCAAACTAAAATATGTTCATGTGTCTATTGACACATATTCAAAGATGATTGTAGCCACCGCGCATTCAGGTGAGAAGAGTCGTGACGTAAAAAGACATTTTCTGTCTGCATTCGCAAGGATGAGAGTGCCAAAACAGATTAAGACGGACAACAGACCATCCTATGTGTCTGCAGACATGAAAAAGTTCTTTGAACAATGGGGGGTGCACCATACCAGCGGGATCCCCCACAATCCCACAGGGCAGGGCATAGTAGAGCGTGCCCACCAAAATATCAAAACTTTGCTTAGAAAACAAAAGAGGGGGAGTATTGGCCTGACCCCTCAAGAAAAATTAGATAAAGTTATGTATGTTTTAAATTTTTTAAATATGATGCAGGAATCTGAAACTCGCCTAAACAGAAGTCCAACAGAACGCCACTTCATATCAGATTCTTCAATCACGTCATTACTAAAAGCTAAAATCATGTATAAGGACCCACTAACCGAGAAATGGACGAGCCCTTTCCCCTTAATCACCTGGGGGAAGGGCTACGCCTGTATTTCAGGTCCAGAAGGGCCGAAGTGGGTCCCAGTCAGTCGAGTGAAGATTTATCAATCATGAGAGAAGTCGGAGTGACCATGAGACCATTCTACTCTATCCTTTGCATCATCACCTCCGGACTTATCCCTCTCACTGCAACCATACCGTTATGGGAATGGATGAATCAACGCAGCGAAAATGTATGGGTAACACTGGCTAAGGCCACGAACACAGACACCTTGTGCTTGGCCTTATCCAGCACAGGCAGCCCATTCCAGACCTGCCTGGTGGGAATCCCCATAACACTGGGAGAATGGGATGTGTTCGTGTCCCAGACACGAAACCGCGGAGCCCTACCCCTAAATTCCCCTAACCTAGCCCAAGCGATTGCCGCACTTACCTTTGTTTGACATCCCGTTCCAGGAAATCGACCTTTTAGGTTCCCTCCCCACTATCGCCTGTGTCATTTTCCACCATTACACCCAACCAGTTCTGTTCACTCCCCATAATGTTACAGCCAATAAACCGCTTTACCGAGGGACCACCTCGCCGTGGTGTAATGCATCGGTAGTTACCACCATACCGACAGAGCATGTTCCTAGGAATATGTGCCTTCCAAAAGGGTATTTCCTGCTGTGCGGAGATCGGGCTTGGCCTGGAATTCGGGCCTACCTGGAAGGGGGTCCCTGAACAGTAGGAAAGTTAGCTCTTTATAGTCTGGTGAAATTTCAATTGGCTGACCAATCAATCCTCCCAAAAAATACAGTTAAAAGGTCCCTCCGGGTAAAGCGAGGGTGGTTCCCCAACCTTCAGAGAAAAGTTGAGGGTTGGAGGCTCCCTCCGGAACCACCTAAACCCAAACCCCAGACTCCCGTCCCCAAGCCAAAGGTTGTCACCTCACAGACCAGTCAGATTCAGGCTGCCCCTCCGGTTATCTACGCGATACCCCATGCGGGTGCAGGAATCATTACTATGCCACCTCCTCTTCCCTTCCTGGCAGATTGCGACTCAAGTATCCACATCTGGTCATGTATGAAGAATTTCTGGGCTTCCTTCCCTATCCCTGAGATAGGCATGACCCATGCCCTCTCCCTGTTGACTCACCTTGGTTGCTGGCTGACCAAGGAGGCCAACGCTACCACCAGAGCGATAGAGGGCTTGTTGGCGGACACCCAGAAATCAAAGGAGGTCAGCCTCCAGAATCGAGCAGCAATAGATTTCCTCCTCCTGGCACACGGTCACGGGTGCCAGGAGTTTGAGGGGATATGCTGTATGAATTTCTCTGATCACTCTCAATCCATCCATGAGAGCATCAGCCAGCTAAAGAGTCTGGTCAGAGAAATTCATCAGGATAAAAGTGAAGGCCTGGACAATCTATTTGACTGGTTAAAGCTCCCTTCTCCACCCATTTGGTCCTGAAAAATCATTATTATGTGTGTATTATCCCTTTTCATTATCGTCTTTCTGTGTACCTTTTTACCCTGCCTCATTGTCTGCATCCGCGAATCGCTGATCTCCACGGTCACAGCCAACATCGTTGCAGCATCACAAAACAAAGAAGGGGGAGATGTTGGAGAAGATAGTTCTGAATGGGAAAGATTCCAGGCATGGAGGAGAATTTATGACTCCTAAATGGACCTTCTACTGCTGGAATGGACAATATGCGCTTAAATGGACACTACTCGGATTGGACAGTTTGCCCCAGTTATCCCCGGTTTATGGTTATACTGCTGTAATGTTGTTTGTACCCCTGGTTGTTGTTTTTTAAATCATACCCA
>NW_020884958.1:1326569-1508143 GCF_003945725.1 Corapipo altera
TCCCCTGACATCCAACCCCTGCTTTCCCTGAGTTGCCTGTCTTATACTCCTCCCCTAGCCTGAGTCTACCCCCTGAACCTACCCTATTTAAGTCCTTGCTGCTTCTAATAAAGTGGGTATTGCTTCCCTCACCTCGACTGTGTCCCAAACCTCATTGCAGTGCCCTGTCCCATAGCCCTCTACCCCCACGAGCCATGGCAGTGAATTCCTGCACCATGATGTGAGTGTGGATGACACAGAATAAGAGGGGACGGGGACACAGAATAAGAGTTCAGCTCAGTGGGGTGCAAACAGTGCCACAGGGTCCGTGGGGGCTGAGATTGGATCATGATGGGAGTATGTCTGGTACTGACGTTTTCTTGCGTGAGCACCCATCCAGGAGACACAGCTTAGAGTCAGGAGTGTTGTCTGAGAGTCAGAGGCTTTTTGTGCTACTTACAGTTTTCGTGGCAATTCTGAGCAGTTTTATGTCACTTTTCTAAGCCAGTTTCTGACTATTTTTTCTGAGACAATGCCTTCAGAGAGGTTTTGTTTCAGACATTGGAACAAAATAAATACTTCTCATAGAGGGAAAGATGAATTTCTCTGAAATGACACTGCTGTCCTGGGAAATCTGGAATAGGGTCATTGATAAACTACTCATCTTTTCGCACATGTCCTCTGGTGGAAGAAAGGCTGGTGGCATTTTGCAACCGTCTCTGTAGTTTGCCATGCTACTTCTGTTGAGTTCTTTTACTATCTGTGCCTTGCAAAAAGTTAGGATAACTGGTCCCGGTTTTCTTTCCACACTTCCTAAAACAGTAAAACTTGGCACTGCAAACATTTTTGTTCCCTGGTAGCTTTCCATCTCTCAAGGGCACACCCATGATTTGAAGTCACAATGTGTGGTCCAGCATGGCATTGGTGACCATCAGCTTGCTGCTTTAATTCTAGTGATTTTTATCTCTTCTCTTGGAACAGAGATGTTAATGGATCATGCAGGGAGTCCAGCCAACTAGCTGAACCAAAGTAAGATGCTCTTACCTTGTATGTTTGTATTATTTTAAATATGTAGAAAGGAAAACCTACAAAAACCACACTATATAAAAAAGCCACAGATACCTGACATCAAAACAAAGTGGTTTTGCATGTATAATGACTATTCTGCCTTAAGTATCTACAGAAATGGCAGTGCAAATAATAACTTTGTACTTACTACTACTAGTAAACTACTTTAACAAGTGTGGTTGTGTGTTTTGAGGCTGATTTGTGGGGGTTTTTTTGGTTGGGTTTTGTTTTGTGGGGTTTTTTTGTTTGGTTGGTTGGGTTTTTTTGTGTGTGTGTTTTCTGTTTTGGTTTTTGGTTTTTTTTGTTTTGTTTTAATTTCATGTTATGAGGAAATGAAACTAAAGAATTGGCCTCAATGTATCTCCTGGGACTGCAGGGGCACCCCCATCTGAGTCTACTTTTATCCTTACTAATTCTCTTTTAGACCAACCTTGACTTACCTCTCAATTACAAACTATGAAGCAAAGATTTGGGGATCGACATGTTAGTAATGTTAGTCATTCTAGCGACTACATCAACGTGTACTTTCCAAACTT
This sequence comes from Corapipo altera, assembly GCF_003945725.1. Classification (NCBI taxonomy): domain Eukaryota; kingdom Metazoa; phylum Chordata; class Aves; order Passeriformes; family Pipridae; genus Corapipo; species Corapipo altera. The sequence continues at coordinate 1,328,153 of NW_020884958.1, forward strand.
GCAGAATTATTCAAGAGAACTTAGAATGAAACAGTTTTTGTGTCTCCTATCTCCCCACAAAATCTCTGAGGTTTCTGGTAGGTTGGTGTCCCTGCTCTATGGTAAAGACAAGAGAATGCCTACTCAACAACAGATTGCCATGGCATTTTCCAATAGGCAAAAATGTGCCTGTCTTCTGCACATAGATTCTGGAGAACAAACAAAATTATAAAAATATAGAAGGTTTCAGAGTTGTTAGGAGGAAAAATAAATTTATTAGAGTACAAACTATGTCTTATACCTTGATTGTGGCTGCATTTTGCCAGACCATCCAATTCGAGAGAGATTCACTTTGGGAGGTAGTTTTCAAAACTATTCATTAGAAGAGAAGTATGATTTACAAGCTGAATGTTTCAATGAGAATTTTAAAAGCTCTGTATTTTCTTCCCTCAGGAAGACTTGGTACTACTGGTGAAATGGTAGCAGGAGATGAAATTGAAATGCTTTGTGCTACCTCAGAAAGTAAAGAACTGCTGTGCCTGAAACTCTTACAGTGACGAGAATTTCCAAAGCCTTTACACAGACTTCCTCATTCCAAGAGGAGCATTCTTCAACAAAGGGGGCCTGACTACAGCTTCTTGGGAGTGGTCTGGACTTTGGCTCTAAGAAGTAGAAGCAGTTATGAACTTCTCACTCCCTCTGCGACCTGTCTTCAGCTTCAAAACAAGTTTTACCCTTTGTAAGGGTAAAAAACAGGTGAAATATCTGTGGAGACAAATCAAGGTATCTAGAACAAGGTGACTAATTTTTTCCAATTATTATTATTATTTGTTATTATTTATTTAGAAATCCAGTGCAGTCAGTAGAGAGAAATAGATAATTTTCAGGCACTCCAGGAACTCAGCTTAGTGCCTCTGAACTGCCACTAGCTGTAGAAGGAATCTCAGAAAATGACCTTAACTAGGAGTTTGGACTTGGTCATAAATTACACTGTACTTGAAGAGAGATTACTATAATTAGTATCTTACTGCTTCCTGTGGTATAGTTAAGCAGAACAGAACAAATTCACCAAGAAAAAATCAGCTTGGTAAAGTAAAACACATCTACAAATGGCAGGATTTTTGTGTGTATGGGACCTCAGCTTGAAAAATAAGAGCTGTATCAATCAGGGCTGCTCATAAAGCATTACATTCCTTTTAAATTGCTGGTCTATCTCTCTATCCTATGAGAAACACAAAAAGTCATGCATAATTTTTAAGTCGACATAGAATCAAGAGACTTTGAAACTATAAGCAATTTAATAATTCCACTAGTTAGATAACAGAAATTTGGGAGAAGGGAATTTGAGTAGCACATACCCTCACTGTTACAACTTAATGTAAAAAAAAAAAAAAAAAGGCAAGTTTATGGAAAATTACTTGGAAAAAAATTTATTTCTAGGTCCTTTAAAATCAGGGCACTTGACTACATGAGATTCTTAAGGGAGTTGACTTTATATGTTCTTGGTGCTTGTGTCTGAGAAAAAATAAAATAAAATACCTGGGCTTGTTTAGCAATAAATTGAAACTTGCTTGGTTTGGCAAGAAGTAGTGTGGTGGGAGTAGCTAAATATTCTTGTGGGAGAATGAAGAAAATGAGCAAGAGAATCCTTCATCCCTTAAGTATTAATATCTATTTGAGGGGAGATTTTTAGGTAGATAAATAAGCATCCTAAAAATGCTCCTGCCCTCACTGGTACAGAAGATGCCACTGACCTCGATGGAACTGTATCATGCCTAATAATGTTATCTTTTATTCTCCTAGTTTATTTATTTGTGCAGTTCAGACAAACATATAAAAAATTAATTTTTTTAAATTAAAAAATTAAATCTATATACTAAGTTCAATTTTTTTTAATATTGCTGAATCATTTTGATCAGTTTAATAAAAATCCTTGATAAGGAATTAAAACGTTAAAGGAATAAATCTGTCTTGGGAAAGGGAGTTAAATTTCTGCTAATAAGCACCTGATGAAGGTTTTCTGAGTTAATTGTGTCTTAAAACCCTATATGCTCCACTACAAGGAGAATATGAGGTTAAACTTACCAGTTTGACTGAAATTTCATAAAAACAACATCAGTGGTGCACTGTGGATATGGCTATTCATTTAAAATGATAATTGAATTTGGGAGAAATATCAAGCCAATAAATGCACTCTGCAGAAAAGAAGAAAAACCAGATGATCTTTAAGGACCTTTCCAACCTAACCCATTCCATAATTCTAAGATTCTTAAAGATCCATTTCAGGCCAAACCTTCATATGGTTCAGCATTTCTATTTTAAGGCCTAAATACAGTCCTTCTAATACTTAGCACTATTCATGTGCCCAAAACAGCAACAAGAGTAATGTGAAGTAAAGCACAAGAACTGAATGCCCCTATAAGACACATCTTGTCAGTCAGAACTTCTCTCCACGTTACTCCTGAAGTCCTTCTTATGCTGTACCCAGAATATGGTGTACACACATTCAGCACAAGCATTAGATTTTGGTTCTAAAAAGATTTAACCCAAAGCCCTCTATCTGAAAATGCGCTGAGAATCAGCAAGAGCAAATAAAAAGTGTTATAAGTGATCTAAAGAAATTTGCTGTTCAAATGAGGAAAGAGTTAATAAAGTTGCTATACAGTGTTAAATGCTTTGTTGGAATCATAAGTTAACATATTGTGCAATGCCTAACCACAAGTTTTGTAAGCTGCGGAATGATTAACACAACGCAATGGTGATTTAGCATATTGTATTCTAAAGATGTTTGTTCTAAGCATATTAATAGAAACCAATATGGAGGGGTCAACCATGAGGAACCCTGGTGATCAACCGTCATCCTGATGGAAATTTCCAGGACCACGGCCAAATAGAAACTAATGACTTCAAAATTATTGGTGGACACCCCTCAGCAACGGTGATAGCCTGCAAAAGGAGGAACCAACCCGGAGTTGGCCCGTGAAGAGGGAACCAAGCAGGATGCAGCCCGTGAAACCTCCACTAATGGACTGATGACGTGACTTTGGGGGGAGGAGACAACAGAGGGTATAACAAGTGCTGTTTCTGTTCCTCTTTGTGGACCGTGGCAGGAACTGAGGTTTCCTCCGGTCGCCCGGCTAGCCGTTTTTGCTTGTTGGCACTAATCGTTTTATTACCTTGCAACCTAAATTATAGCCTCGTTACTTATCACAAAAAGGTTAGTGCTGAAAACAAAGGAAACAAAAAGCTTAAAGGCTTGCTTAGGCTCTTGATTAAGAAACACTGGAACAATGTTTCAGTCTCTTTTATAATTCAAATGCAGAGACTGTACACTTCTAGCCCTTTGATCAACACGGTAGAATTGATTCTGAATAGTAAGTAGTGGATGAGAAATAACTGTCTTTTTTTTATAAAAATGCAATATTTGAAAATGAAGTTGTCCATTATCCATTCCACTGGTACATTTTTCTTTATCAAACCAAAATAGTTGCTTGTCTTCTTTTATTTTAAAATATTTTAAAAATTAAGACTTTTAAAACATCTTTTCTTGGTCTTTCTGAAAAGGTAATTTTTTTTATCTCTTATTACAAGGCAATGTGGCTTCTAAAATTTGCCCACTTATATACTGAACAACAAAACAGATCCCTCTGCTGTTAAACTCTTGGGTCTTGGTTAATTTCAGTCTTCTGTGCCCCTGCCAGATATATGATTCTCATTCAGCACTGTTGTATTAGTTGCTTTTTGCAATAAGTTATTTTTATTCTACTCTCTTAGTGTATCTGCTTGATGTATAATTTCAGTAAATTCCCTCAAACTGGGCAACACCAACCTTTGTATAAATAGGAAATGAAGAGTATTGTCTTAAAAAGTGCTTTTCCAAGATTTAATAGTGGCTGAAACCAAAGCTTTCACTGTCTCCTTCAATAATATTGTCAATAACCATAAATCTGTGCTGAAACAATTTCAGTTGTTTGAGACATAGAGATAAAATTATGACTCAGGATGAATTTTGCACTAGAACTTGCCTATCTGCCAGAATATGTACTCTCTGCACACTGCCCTGTTTGTCATCAGACAGTGGAGAGAAACCAGAGTAGAAGTGTGGGTGGTTGGGCAGAGAGACTGGAGGGGACTGGGACTGGAGGCAGGCTGAGGGCATCGTCCTGTGATAAGCCCAGCTGCCCCAGTTGCCTACTCTGCCTTTGGCATCTGCTGCACTGTGAGTGTGCAGCAGCAGTAGGAATTCCTGTGGGAAGAAGCATGTCCGAAATGGCCCTGGGGCTGCAAGGGTCCATGGCTGTGTACCTCAGCATGTGAGCGCACCCACGATGGAGCTAGAGAAGTGAAAAGGCAATAGAAGGGAAAGAAAGCAGCACCCAGAGACTGGGTGAGAGAAATAACAATTTATTTCCTTTTCCTTGAACAAAAGGTTGCAGGAGCCCTGCTAGTGCTGCCAGAAGGGTGGTCTCTTGCAGGGCTGGGGAGAGTCCTGGGGCTGGGTGCCCTTCTATCTGGGGGTTGTCCAGGCCCACCAGGACAGTGGTGCCTGCCCAGGACAAGACTGGACTGGCTACAGCTGCTGCCCTGGGCAGAGGAACCTGCCACTGTCATTGCCTGCCCCAGTTCCTCCTGAGGCTGGTCCTGCTCTGCAGGGACAGGCACAGGAGGGGTGTGCCTGGGACCCCTGTGTAGAGTGGCCTTTGATGTATCACCTTCTGTCTCCACATTGGGGCCTGCAGGGCCACTGGCAGGAGACCCCTCCCAGGAGCTGTTGGAGTTGAAGCTGCTGGAGCTGGAGCTGGCTCTGGCCACAAGGCTGTTGTTCTCATCTCTGACTGCACCAGAGTGCAGCAGTCTCTGGGCCTCCTCGCTGCACTGGCCCACAATGATGTTGATGGCACCATGGACCAGCAGTGCTGTGTGCTGCTCGAGAAGAGGCTCCAGCCCCTCAATCAAGGCCTGTGCATTCGGCCCCTTGACACAGAGGTCGTGCAGGATGGTGCTCTCTGCGGCCTCGACCAGCCACCACCAGCTCCGGTATATTCCCTCCAGCCTCTGGCGCAGCCAGGGCCGCACAGGGTCCAGGAGCTGCTGTCGTCCACGGAAAAGTCCTGCCCAGACCTCAGGAAGAAGGCCACCCCCAAACTCCAGCTCTGAGGCCCTCTGCTCAGGTGGGGATAGTGTACCCTGTGGAGAAGATGGATGGGATGCCACAAGGAAATGGGGGCTGTTCTCATCCAGGACATCAGGAACAGACCCTGCCAGGCTGCTGCCATCTGGCAGCTCCTCAGGGGCTGTGATGGCTGTCTCCAGATAGTCGTCTTCACTGTCAGAAAACCTGATAGTCTCTATCGTTCTTCTGCAGAGTGGGCATGATGGATTTCTCTGAGCCCACCGCAGGATACAGCCCAGGCAGAACTGGTGGCGACAGGGCAGAGTAGAAGCCACATCCTTCTGAGTGTCCTGGCAGATGGAGCAGTTCCTCTCTATCTCCATGGCCATTTTTGTGCTCTGCAGCACACTGGTGAAAGCTGAGGATCAGGAGCTGCGTTCCCTCACTGGTGTCACACACTGAAGGAGGGAGAGGCCATGGTGACTGGTGTCCTGGGAAGGGGAGGAAGAAATGCCCAGAGTCCTTGAGAACAACACCTCCTCAGATCCCTGCTCCCCTTCACCCACACCACGGCCACCCTTGCTGTCCCACACAGCCAACCTTCACTGCTGCCAGCACCTGCAGTGCCTGGCTGCCTGGACCAGGCAGGGCCAGGGAAACAGGCGTGATTGCTCTGAGATCTGCCAATGACAGGCACCTGCCACCACCAAAGAAGCCTGGCTCAATCCTCTTGGCCTCACAGTCTTGCTCAGATAGAGTTCAGATTTGAGCCAGACTAGTAAGGTTCTGCCCAAGTCCAAATATAAGCAGTGGACGACAAGGTGTCCTTGTACATCCCTCCATGATGTCACAATCTGCCACTCAGTGATGTCACACTCAGCCAGCAGGTGATGTCACAATATGATATTTGCCCTGACTAGCACGCAGTGTCAGGAGAAAAAAAAGGAAATAATGTTTCTTGTTTTCAACGTCTTTATTTCTGTGTTGCTCTTTCAGAGCCACAGATGGCAATGTGTCTCATCCCGTGTCATGGTCTCCTGTGAGGGGCAGAGCGGTGGGAATAGTCAGCATGGACTGCCTGCAGCTGGATGACACCTTCTCCTCTCACTGCCTTTCCTTGGGCTATGCCAGGATTTGGAGGACTAGGGTGATCAGTGGCCAACCCTGGGTGTGAGTCTCTCACTCCTGTGGATCATGTCCCTGCCTCAAGGAGAAGCAGAAAGGGGCATTTTGCTCCAGTCTCGTCCAGTGCCACTGGCACTCACTCACAGTGCCATGTCCCTCTCCGCTTGCCAAGTCTCCATGCTTCTGGAAGACAGTGCATTGATGCTCCTCAAAAGCACGAGCGATGGAGCCTGCCCCACATTTGCAGGAAAAAGCTGGAGCTGTTGTCCCTCCAGAGTAGGGAAGAAGAGCTGGTGGCACCCTGCTCATGACTCTGGAGAGTCCAGGATCCATCACTGTTATGACATATCACAGTTTGAATTGTCTATATAAGCTTTTGTTGTTCTTAATGAAGTTGATTCAGTTGCATGCCTTCCATGTGACGGGGTCCGTGACCACAAATGCTACAAGTGGCTCCCTGGAACAGGCTCTTTCAACAGGCATTGGTAAACCAGAAGCACTAGGCTTTGGGATGTCTGCAGTAGTATCCTCCTGGTAGAAATCAAAGGAAAAAGGAAGAGCTCTTCAAAACACATCGTGTGCACCAGTCACCTCTGGAAGGATAGGGACAAAAAGGAAAAAGGACTGAAAAGGAAAGAGAAGCATTCAGCAAAAGAGGTGAGCTACTAGGATAGCAGAGAGGTTTTCCCAAAAAATAAAAGAAAATGCTGAAGCCATTTGCCAATTTTTAAAAACGCAGAAAAATGATATAACAGAAACTAAACTGCTGGTGTTCTTAATATATATTGCCATAGTTATACCAGGATTCCTGCTGGTCAGGACTCTTAATGTGACTGCTTGGCAAAAAGTTGGGAAGATAATGAGAGAAAGAGTAACTCTGGGAGATATGGAAGCCTTTAGGAATTTAACTACATGGACAGAACTTATGGACGCTTTAAAGTCTGCACAAAAGAATTCAAACTCTTCTATGGAAACCGACTCTAACCCTCCTGCCTCCCCCCAAACCCCTTAGACACCAGGCAAAGACATGGAGGTGGAGGGGGACCACTGGGAACATGGGAGGAAAAAACATGGGAAGGAGAAGGTATATTGTTGGGGTCGGCACTGTCTTCCCGCAGTCAAGAGCGGGAGGGAGATGTTATAAGCGGTAGTTCTGTGCTGAGTTTTTGCGAGCACGCAGGCTCCGAGGAGCGAGTGCATGATTTAACCCCGGAATTGTTACAGGGGGAGCGGTTATTGGATTCCTGCTGCAAGAGGGAGGAACGCATGCAAGATGGCTTTTGCCGTGGGGCTGCTGTGGAGTTGCAGCCGTGTGGCGACCGCGCGGTTGCATGGATGTAGTCATTTTGCCCGTCCTGGGGGCAGGAATCGGAGGTTTCTCTTCTCCCCTAGCAGCCATTTTCTCCCGGCCGCGTGGCAGGGGAGGGCTCAACACTTCTGGTCCCGCGGTGCCGCCTGCACCCCACTAAAGAACAGCAGGCGCGGTGGGGTGAGAGGCAGCCGGGGGGAGTGTGGTGAGAACCGAGCCCCCAGCGCCGCAGACTCGCCCCTACTGGGTGTGCCTGCCCCGTGCCATGCTGGGTTGGAAGTCCTGGCGGCGTGGCAGACCCCCCGCTCAACCCTGGCGCGGTGCAGCCGCCCCGGGGCCGCCACCGCTTGAGGTGCGAACCCGGGGTCTCCGGGTGCGGCTCTGCGCGGCCGCCGTGTGACCGAGGAGTTGCCCCAGGTCCAGCCTGGCTCTCTGGGCTGGCCTGACCCCACCCTCACGCCCCCGAGGCGCGTTCGCACCCCCCGCGCTCACAATAGGACACGGTGACACAGCCTGATGGCCCTGGCCCGGGGCCATCAACAACGGCAACAGCAACAATCACAACGCCTGACCCTGTGCCATCAAGATCAAAGAACTGATACAGCATTTCCAGCAGCCTCACTCACAGCCTGCGGAACCAGCCAACCAGCCACTGCTCTTAGAGAAACAGCATCTGCCAGCAGCCTGCTACAAAGACTGAACTATAACCTACAGGACATCAAACCCAAGGCATACACCCTTCCTACCAGCATAACTGGTGCTGAACCACCTGTGCAGAACTCAGCTGTGAAAGATCCCACAGCCCTGCAGAACCTCAGCACCACCGTCCACATCATCCACCGACTGCAGACCAATAGGGAGCTGGCCAGGCTGGCCAGGAGCCTGACAGGGCTGGCGAAAATCTCCAACCAGGCAGCAAGCCTGAAAGCACCCACAAGCACCAGTGTAACCCTGCAGGACAGCCCAACACCTGCAAAGGCAACATCTTTGTTCAATACAACCTCCTTCAATGGACCTTTCTGTAACACATTTTTATCACCACAATCTCATAAGTTACTATAATAGTATGACAGAACCTCAGCATCCCTTTTACAAGCCCCATATCTTGACAAGCTGTTGTCAAGAGACCACACAACACATTAAGAAAAATATTACAAACAAACAAAAAATAAACAAACAAAAAAAAGCGGGGGGGGAGGGAGAGGATATGGCTATCTTCTATGTGTGTAAACCTACATTAACTCTTCTTCAAAATAGGAACAGTCGCCAGAAACAACAACTGATGAAGCGGAACCAGAAGAAACACACAGTCAATAACTACTGCCAATTCATACTTATGATTAAAAAGCAGAACAAAATAAATATGCAGAACATGTGAGAATGAAGTGTGTGAATGGAAAAGTGTGTGTGTGCGTGTCAAAATTGACTACACTCGACATCAACAATATCTCAATTAAAGACACAATTATACAACAATATCACCTTGACCATATCAATTATTCTCAAATAGCAGTAAGTACAATATCCATACCCTAACACATTTCAATGAGAAATAAATAATCTGGTTTTATTATAAGCAAATTGAATTTAGTGGAAAAACAGAGGGTGGTGGGAATTTTTTTTCTCTCATTTGATTCCAAGAGTTTTAGGCACCTCGTGGAGACTGTAAGGTGAAAGGCCCTGTCTGGGCACAATGCCAGGAAGACGTCGTGATCGGGACATGGAAAAAATATATAAAAATGGAAAATATACCCTGGCCACATGCCTGGCCTTTGTGTGCGGACAGACCCCCCTGAACATGTACGGGGGGTACGTCATCAATTAATCAGGAGGGAGGGTGACACCCCCTCCCAAATTCAAAAAATTACCTTTTAAGGTAAAATACCTGTTACCTGTTAAATATTTAACATCTTAAGTGACCAAGAGGGTACAAAAACAGTGTGTTTTTCAAACCGCGTGTGCTTTTCCGGACCATGTGACTTGGGATTGCACCCAGCGCTGCAATAAAGGATTTCTTGCTGCAATTTTCCTTGTCCTGCAAGTATTTTTTGCTGTTTCATAAATTGAAAGCAAGGATTTTTCTTACATTTCCCCTTAAAATAAGCTGATGTTTCTCACCCAATTACACACTCTCAGATAAAAAATCTTATATAAACCATATTTATAAACTCTGAATAATTGAAATTTGCACAATTAATAAAGTTATGACCAGTTTTAATAAAGGCCTTACCACTTTAGGCCCTGTTTTATACAAATGGTTAAGATAAGTTTGTTTCTGTTAAGAAATGTTTAAGAAAAAGGTTTAAAAATTGTTCTCTGACTCAATTATAATAAGGAAATGGGAAATGTGGTGGTTTATGCTACAGGAAGAGTGCTGCAAGGCATTCTGGGACATGTACTCCGGTACTCTGTCGCACATGCTCAATGGAGTGCTCAGATGTCATCGGTTGAGAAGGTCATGTGTTATGACGTATCACAGTTTGAATTGTCTGTATAAGCTTTTGTTGTTCTTAATAAAGTTGATTCGGTTGCATGCCTTACATATGATGGGGTCTGTGCCCACAAATGCTACATATCACTACCTGGGCTGGACTGTCCCACCATCCCTTCTTGCCTCTGGCTACTGTCATCCTGCCAGAAACATTAGCCCAAGCATTTCTCTCTCCATTTGGAAGAGCATCGTCTGTTGCTTTGAGGGCTGACTAGTGCGAGCCGAGGGTGCTGTGTGCCTCCACACAGCTCTGCTGCAGGGTGCAGAGATCTCCCCTCAAACCTGTGCAAATTGAGGGTGTCCACTACCACACTTTGGTGTTTAGCAATCTCTACGTGGAAAAAGGTGGAATTTTGTTAATGAGGACTCTTTGTGTTGTTATTGGGAGGAGTATTTCTCTTTGCTTTAACAAGGGCCTGTTAAAGTATGCTGCTGTATTTCTTTTCATTTGGATTTGAACTTTGGTTACCTTTTAAGAGTCGTAAAGGTCCAAAGGTGCAGGCAGCACCTTGGAATTTCAGAGTAACTACATATTCCCTGTTTCCTATGAAAGCTGAGGCCACAGATACTCCAGGAGATGCATCTCATGCTTTTAAAGGACTCTACCTCAATGTGCTGTGATACTCTGTGAAGTTCTTTGTACACATGTACCCCAGAACTTGCCCTCATTATATCTATTGCATTTAATTTCTTTTTCCGTCCTATCTCATGTGCCCTGAAATCATAACATGACAGAAAGGCTGGGCATGGAAGGGATCTTTAAAAGTCACCTAGTCCAACTCACATGCCATTGTCAGGGACACTTTCCACTAGACCAGCCTCATCAGACCCTCATCCAACCTGACCCTGAATATTGCCAATGATGGGGCATTCACAGCTTCTGCAGGCAACCTGTTCCCGTGTTTCACTGGAGCAGAGGATTAGAATCCCCTTCCCTGACCCACTGGATGTCCTTCTTTAGACACAGCCGAGCATACCATGGGCTTTCAGGGCTGCAAGCACACAGCACTTGCTCACATCCAGTCTTGCATTCTCCAGTATCCCCCCACTCCATCTTTGCAGGGCTGCTCTCAATCCATTCATCCAGCTTTGTTAAGATCTGGAAGGTGCCTTGACAGAAGAGGAGGCATTTCACAAACTGGGAAAAAAGTTGTAGGTCTAAAGAAGAGAGGCTCAACCAAGTGGTGGCATCTAACTACAGATGGGGTAGACATTCAGCCTTCAATAGATGAAGGGTTTGCAGGTTTGGGGTGCAAAATGTAACATTTGGGGAAGGAGAAAAGGGTACAGAAATTCATATTTTCAGCAGCTGATAAATAGCAGTATTAGAACATGTAGCAGTTAATGGAAGGCATATCTCTCATTCAGGATTTTCCTACATGGGAAGACAGTGCAAGTTCTGGTGGCTGCACTCACCTTTTGCTGGGAGGAGGATCTCAACCAGGGGAGAGTAGCACGTGCTGTGATGGTGATTGAGACGTGCTCAGACACCTGATGGGGAGGAGTAGTTGAGGCAACAGAACCTGCAAGGAACAACAAAGGTGGGAATGGCTGGCACCACCTGGTAAGTGCAAGTGTAATTTAGTCCTTGCTGCCTGCCAAGGGAGAAAAGAGACCTCAGGGCTGTAGGTCAGTGTTACTGAAGAGCAGGGGAAGAAAACGTGACCTACAAAGCATCTCTCTTTGGAGAAAGGGCTGTGAAGTCTCTGTACTTCAGGTGCTGTGCATCTTGCTATTTATCTGTTGTGCTGCAGGGTTGTTTCCCCTCCAGACTGATTGGCTTGACAAACAAAGTTTTATTGATATCTCTAAATGGGGAAGAAAAGCCCAGGGAATATCATAAAACTTTTACTTTCTTCTTCACCTGCTTCTGGATATGCATTCAGAACAGGATCTTAGTTGTGACCCAGCACTTGTGGGCCAACGCCTTACAGAAATGACACAAATAGGAAATGATTTGTACAAGGGGAATGGTTGGAAATTTCCTGAAACAATGCAGAATGAAAGCACTTGTCAAAGCAAATATTTCTTAAAGCAAATGCCTAGCAGGAAAGCCACCATCCAAGCTGCTGAACACATGCAGTGGGTCAGAGCAGAGAGCAGAGAGAAAGAGGTCTGTAGGTAAGGGGTGCTCAGAACCTGTCCCCAGGCAAACTTTGCAAAGTGCTCCCTTCACATGGCAGAAACTCTAAAGCAGCTGTGACTTACCTTCCTGCTGGGAAGAGATGGAGGAAGATCAAAGAGATCTTTAAGAATTTGCTGCTTTCCAGGAAGCAACCACATTAAAGCACTTCAAGTGGACAGACCAAAATTGGAAGATTCAGCTGGGGCTTGGGGAACAGTTTCAGAGAGGGAGGAAAAGATGTGTGTGCTTGGAATCAGCTTTTTATTTCAGTTGCAGTGCTTAAGAAAATGTTTTTCTTCACTTCTGGATGCATTTCTGAAAGGTTAATCCAGAAGAAACATATTCTGAAAAAAATTCTGTCTCTCTTACCTGCCTAAGATTTCCTCAATCAACCTCTTTCAGGATAAGAGGAAGCTTTTGTTGCTGAAGGTTAAACAGGCTTTGGACAGTACATTAGAAAGAAAGGAAGAATTTGTAACCATTTTCAAATTAGAAGGCCTCAGGAGGGGAATATTTCTGCCTCCAAGTGTGGCTAAAACCTAGTATTTTCCACCTTGCTGTTTTTCTTCCTCTTTCATTTCACACAGTTTTCAGGAAATTATGCTGGAGCCAGTGATTTCTGTGTCAGCCTTTTTGATGTACCTTCAGGGGCTGAAACCTGACATTTTAATAAAATTCTTTTTTAGCAAGTGTAGGTCAAAGTCAATGCATGGGGAAAAAGTGGAGGCTGTACTGATTCAGTAACCAACTCAGTTACTGGGAACTCTCATCATTTCAGCCACCCTTCTGGTTCCACATGGCTGTGTATCAAGCCACATCCTCTTGTTCCTCAAGCCAGGGCACTCTGTCAGAAGATGGTAACCACCGTGTGGATCCAGGGACATCCCATTAGTCCTTCTTCACCCTGGTCTTCTCAGTGATGGAGGTCCCAGAGTTGTTCTTCTGAACAACTTTATACAGTCCAGGCTCTGGGTATTCACAAGGTGTAGATGCCATTCCCGTAACTTGGGATGGCATGTGTATAAGCAGTTGCTTTCTTTCCCACAGTCTGACACAGTGGAAATTTTTGTCTGGATGCGTTAACTAGGATGTGCCTTGCTCAGCCTGGAATTAGTGCCTTCATGTTGCGAATTCCACCCTTTTGTGCTTATCTCAAATTCCTTTGGTGGCTGTGACAGCATTTTGAGACAATCAGTGGTGCTCTTTAAGTCCTTACAACATGTCTGCACACATATAGAACTCCCTTCCAAGACAGCCTTGGAGCTGGCACTCTATATATGTGTTGTACCTCTTTTCCCTATATACCATGGTTCTGGTAAGACTTTCCACCCACTGGCAGAGCTCAAACTGTGCTACTTGTTAGTTGGTCTACTGAGATGATCAGATGTTCCTGCCATCTGATCCACTGACCTTTAGGGAATTATGAATTTGTAGAATGCATGTGGGTCCTCACATGTAAGGAAAACCCAAGCTTGCTTTGCCTCTCACACAGACCGTGCAGAGAACATGCTGGACAGCTCAGGATCTCATTGTCCTGTGCTGCTGCTGCTGCTTCTGCAGAGGTAGGGTGCCAGTTAATGAACGATTAGCAGGATAATAGACACCTTACAGCACCTCAGTCATTTCATCAGGCACACACCTTCTAAAAGGTGTACAATACAACATTAATTTTACAGTTAGCCAGGGAAGGACATGTGAATTTCTGACATGCTTTGGTAAAGGATTGTCAAGGCAGTTGGCTTTTTCTTTTTTAGAGCTTCACTGTTTTTATCAAACCTGTGATCTTTAATTCATCTGCAAAAGGACCTGATCATCCAAAAAATAAAGATGTTATTCTTAATTAGGCTGTTGATTTTTGAAATATTAGATAGTATTAATTTATTCTGTGAATTAGACAGTGTTTTGCTAAGAGATTTCGGGAAAAAAACCCCACAGACTTGATGACTTCTATTTCCAGCCATGAAATAGAAGGGGAGAGGAAGAAAGGGGAGGGGAGAACACCTTGTCTGGTCTGTGGGTCTGTTGATAGCTGTCATGAGCTAGCAGAGAGGGAGATACAAGAAAAATCAACTACAGCTCAGGCAGCTGAAAGTGACCTGTGTGGAAAGAATGAGTAACGTTACCCTCTTTCTACTCTACGTGTTGTAATATTTAATACTCTCCCGATACTTCATACTATTAAATTGTGATGAAGTAGGGCCATTACCTTTGATTAAATTCAACCACGAGCTAAGCGCTCAGTGACACTAAAAGGGCTTTTACAGAATTACACCAGACCTGAGATAACAAAAACCATGGCAGAACCTTTTCACCCAGCTGGTGTTCACCAAAATGCTACCTCACCTTTTTAGAGGTAGAAGGAGATTGAATCTCTTAACCAACTTGTAAACTGAACTGGATTAAAATGTATGATATTCATTTTATAAAGAGAAATACGAAGAAATGCTCATTCCAAAGAATGAAATGAAATCCTTTCTCATGGCATTGGATTGCACTCTAACCAGGAAGAACACATGTCCCTCCTGTAGAGAGCACGTGCATAGGAAATAGTCTTGTTTTAGCATCCCAAGATGTTCCAGATACTTTTAAGTAGAAGCAGAATTTTCTCAATTGATAGTGATTCAGAGACATCCCAGGATTAGGTTGCCCAGTTGCAGCAGGTACAGTAGTGCAGCCTGAATTTTGAACCTACCCCTTTCAAAACCAGGAATTACCAAACAAAACTGAATCTCTCAGGTTTCCCTCCACTTTGTGAGTGGTAGTTTAATGGGTATTTTTAATTTGGTCTTTTTTGAAAATGGTAGTCCCTTGTCTAGATTTCAAAATTAACATGCATTTCTAGTACTAGCTTTTGCCCTTCCAGACCTTTCTAACATGTAATTCTCACTGTGTGAGAAGATTGCCTCTGGATTTATGCATAGGAAGCTGTGCCTAAGCAATGGATGTAGTTCTTAAATAAAGAGCATAAAATCAGTCACCTTACAGCCTGTTGCAGTTTGGAATCTGTGTGTGAAAGAGGATTCATGAAATCAATACGGTATGGATTATTGAAATGTGAAAATTAATCCATGTGAACAGTGATCCAGCTGATACTGACACTATCTATCATATTATTTCCAGGTTACATCTCAGAGATTTCAGCCTGTTCTATTAAAACATGAATTTAAATGTAGTTTTATCTAGTTTTTCTGCTTCACGGCAGTTCAATTTCCATGTCTTCAGTTATTTTTGTTCTCCTTGTGTGGTTCAGAGCCCTGGAGCATGTCCCTTTGTGATCAGTCAGTCTTTCCTTGTGCAAACATCCGGAAAACATTTTCAGTGTCACTGGGATGGTGCCTAGAGCTGTTTTGAGCAGCAGCATGCAGTGGCTGCAGCCTCTTGGACACCCATGTGCTACAACTCTGCTGCCAACCAGAGAGCAGTGCAGAGGTTTCTCCCTTGCTCAGTTTGCAAGGAAATGGCCCATGAAAAGAGAGCAGAAGAAAACACTCACTGGCCAAGAGCTGATCTTGGCTTCAAAGAGCCCTCTGTGGCAGGCTGGCTGTCCTTTTGTCTCACACACTGCTCAGAGAAGGCCACCTGCTTTTGAAATGCCTCCACAACTGGACCCTTCTAGGCCCTGTACCTACAGGGAGAAATCAATAGAGATACGTATGTACACACATAATTTTGTTTGTACTCAGTGCAGAGCCAGAAAACGATCCTTCTTGATACCTGATGGAAGAAACTAAATCTTCATCAAACCCTGACTGTCCTAAGGCTAAATTTACTGTTGAGGGGGGCAGGAGAGGAGAAAAGTTTGCCTGTGCTGATGCTGCCAGGAAAGATGAGCTGGGAAAGATGAAATGGCTCAGCCATGCTCCCTGTGTCACATGGGCAGGGTGTGTGGGAACCTAAGGGTGTTGGGAGATTAGAGATTATATGTGAACAATTTCCTTTGCATTCCTGTGAGCCTTGCTTTGGCATAATTGGGTGTGGACAGTAAAAGCAACTGCTAGCTAAATATGGCTACAGGCATTGAAATTAGAACAAAGGAGGCTCCCTGCCAAATTTAAGGTGGAATTTCGGGAGGCTAAACGTGTGTCCTGAGCTCATATGAACATGGTCCAATTAACAGTGGACAACAAAGTATGTTTTCCATATGTATCCAATGCTGTGTGAAGAAGAATCACACGTTTGAGCATAATACACAGTATATAAAGTGTCTTTCTTCCAATAAAGCCGAAATTTTGCCAGTCATACTGGTCTGTGAGAGATCTGTCTGTGCCCCTCTGCCGATATAAGGGGACATTTTATGGCTGGGTGACAGCTGGAGGAGCTTTGGCAGTGTGTGCTTTTGGTAAGGGCAATTGTTCCCCGGTGCAGGCTCCAGCTACAGTTGAGTGGTCCATCTGTTTTTGGGGACTTGCACGGGAGAGAGGTCTGGATCCCTTTCCCCACCCACGGCGTGGGGCGACCCAGTTCTAGTTCCTTTTCCATCTGAAGAACCATTGCGACGCTTTGAAGGATGGGGAAAGGGAACTCCAGGGGTTTCCTCAGGGGTCTTTTCAGGCCCTGAGCCTGGAGGGGAGAGGTGCTCCCCCCTCCCCCCCCTGCATGTGGCCCCATGGCCGGCAGGGAGACAGGGCACCAGGCAGGGAGACAGGGCACCAGGCGGGCGTGGAGAGGAGGCAAGAGAGTGTTTATTGTGGGGGATGTTACATTTATAGGGTTTAGGAGGATTCACAGAGTAACCAATTAGAAGTCTCAAGGGGCTTACAGGAACACCCAATCACAGGAAGAGGTTAACAGAGGCCAATGGGAAACACCTCAGGACACCTTCCCAGAACATTCCTGCATGGATAACATGGGGGTTATGCAGGACATTCCTGCATGGATAACATGGGGGGTGCTGGGAAGAAGAAGCATGTGCTTGCAAAGAGACCACCAAAAGCCATTTTAAGACATGTTTAAACAACAGTTTCCCTATATAATGCAGGTTTAATGCTACAGAGAGGCTAGCTTTGTGAGCATTGAGCTTGGAACTTGTGGTGTGACCACCTAGATGACTTCTTTTTTAAAGGCAGAGTTTGTGATAAATCAGGGATTCAAATGAGTGCTACAGTGTCACCAAACAAAATCTATTACACAATTAATGCAGCCTTAAATGACTGTTTTCCATCATGAAAGTGTCTTATGGAATGTGCAAATTTTTCTTACAACTAAATGTACAGAATCTTTTAGAGTTTTACCTTTCAGTACCATTTCCACCTTGTTGTTTTACATGATCTTGATTCTTGAGGACAGAATTGCAGTTGTAAAATGGCAATTGGATTTATCTAGGAAATGTAGATACAAATCCTCTTTGAGTGCAGAGCCACAGATATTTTAGATATTTATAATTTACTTTAAATGACCAATAAAGTAGCAGCATTATTAGGGTGAAAAGGAGTCTTCTCTGAGGGATTCATGTTACATTACCTTTTGGTAAAATGCCTGGATGACAAACAGGTAAGCAAATTTATATTCACAGTAGCTCATTTGGAGGTAAATATTGAATTCATTTTGTATTTTCCACTTAATCTGAATACAGTAAGTCAATGTGATGGCTAGGGACTTACATGCAGCACTGCTGCCAGCACTGATTGCTCTTCTCTTGATGAGGTGACTGGTAGTGACAGTTTTCATTTTTCCCCAAACCAGTGCTGTCAGTGTTTATGTATTTGTATTAATGAGAAGGGTAGAGTGCAGTTTTGTGGTTTAGTGGAGAGCAAAACAGTGCCTGAATTCAATTGATTTCATTTTTAGTTTGATTACATTTTTTGTCGTAAGTCTGAAAATGAAGGACATCTTTTTGGAAGTGCTCAGTATCCAATATCTGTGATCTCAGTGGCGGCCAAGTGACACCTTGGAACTTGTTTACCTTGAACTCACTAAGTGAAGATATGAGCTCTTTTGGCTTCTTTTAGAGATGGAAAAAAACCCCAAAATCAAACTCGAACCAGTTTTCTGAATCCTCTGGAAAATCTGACTTATGCAAGAAAGTGTCATTTTGAATGTGCAGATTTTCTGCTATCATTCATTCAGACACTTGTTAAGTCAAACCAATAATGCTCTTTATAGTGGTTTAACACAGCTGATTGAAATAAAATCACTTGAAATTTTGGCCTCAATTTTCAATGATGTTTTGAATATGTGAATATCCATTTAGGAGAGAACAGAATGAATTTGCACAATTCCATTATGGCTTTTTGTTCAACACACACATCCTCTCCTTCTCCCTTCTCTGACCTTGAGTTCTAAAATAAAACACCTGCTTTGGAAATACAGCTCAAATATAATTGTTTCTGCTATTTTGCTTAATGTTTCTACGGGAGTTAAAAATATTCAGTTGTAATTTGCTTCATAGCATTCTTAGTAATTGTGGGACCAACAAAAAGACTACAGGAATTATTCCCACCAAAAGAAAATATGCAGAATAGCATTAGAAAGACTTTCTGGCAAAACTCATATTTTGCTTTATATATAACTATTAAACTTATACTTTGGAATAAATTTACTAGCAGGCTTTCAGTTCAATTACAACAATTGTTTTTCAGCAGAATAATTTTTCAGAAGGACTAGACAAGGAAAGTAATCACTTCAGAAAATCCACAAAGATATGCAGTACTCTTATGGCTGGCTTCATCTTGAAAAGGTCTGGAATGGCTTCTGATGAGAAACTTAATCTTTCAGGACAAAGAATTCAGCTGAACCATTAAATTACAAAATGACCCTCCAGAAACCAGATCAAGGTCATTCAGACCAAATCATGTGCAAATATTATGGTCCAGTGTGTTCTTTGCAAGGATGTATTATTTATAGATTGGATTATAACTATCACCTCCAAAACCCATAGGTTTTCTTGGGCATGTTGCAGTAAGGCAAGGAAATCACAGGCAAGAAAGAATAGAAAACATGATCTGAGCAGCTAAAACAAGATAGACAGTGTCATCCTTCTTGGGCAATTCTGGAAAGCAGCCAGTCAATAGGGACAGAAAACGTGCTTTGGGGAAACTTCAGCAGAGAAAGATTAAATGTTTGTAGAGGGGCAAAACAGTCAAATTTTTTTTCTGAAAGTTTTGCATGTGATCTTCCTTTTACTTAATTACCATCTAAACATGAAATTTTTCTCTTGTGCCTCTCTGATGTTTACAAACATAAGGTGCATCCCTTTTTCAGAAGGCAAAAAGGAAAATTCATGAGCCTTGGAATCAACAAGTAGCTGCTTTCTCCTAGGAGAGAGGCTTTAAAAGAGCTCAGCAAAGCTGCTGAAGGATTTGGAGTCAGATATGACTCTGTGCAGGTGTGTGTCAGTGTGCAGTACTCTCTGACCAGGTTCTTTTAGATACCTCACACTTGGAGGGAGAAATCTGAGCCAAAATCCAAAAGGGATGGACCAAAATGGACATGGGCTTATTATTTTTATTTTTTATTATTATTTGTAACATACCTTAAGAACTCTCATCACACAGATGCTTGTATTGTTTTTTCTCTCTTATGCTGAGGTTCATCAAATCTTTCTTCACAAGCACAGGTGATTTGTGGCTGTCTAAGAGCCCACGTGCTCTAGAGCACTTTTGAAGTTTTGCTTGATATAGCACAAATCATATATCCAGCATACAGACTGAGTTGCCATTGCAACTTAATGTAAGTTCTAGCAGCAAAAATAACAGTAAATGTCTGGTCACCATTTTTATCTAAATCTTCAGTTTTACCTTGTCTGTCTGATATTGGCCTCCTCCTTGGAGGTCATCAAGGAACAACTTTTGTGCTGATTGGAGCAGAACAACTGAGTCAACCACCTTAAGACTGTTTGCCCTTGACTGCCCATTCACAGAATAGTCTTTGTGGAGCAAAGTCACTGCTGCCTAGTAACTACTGGGTTCTTATTGAGGTCCTTAAAGACTTAACAATCAACTTCAAATCCACAACTAAAATTGCAAGTACTGTATTGGAACTCTCTTTCTCCATAGCTTCTGTGGTGCTTGATCCAAACTTTCCTTTCACAAGCCAGACAGAATCCGGCACAAGATTTTCAGATATGCTGGCGTTTCAGTATGTCAAGCTCTTTCAGTTACTGAGGGACTCAGATATTTATAGATTTATTCAGGCACCTGGCTCTGTGGGACCTAAGAGAGACCTCACTTGGCCCCTTCAAGAAACCAGACATGGAAAGAGGAGGCCACTTCCTGAAACCTGCCATGGGTTCCATTAGCCTCAGGTTGTGGTTCTTGGATGGGAAATTGGCAATGAAGAGAGATGAGGTTTCATCACTTCATCTGTGTCCCTCAGGACTGCAGGGGTCAGATCTGTCCATCTCATGGCTTCTTGTTGGGCTTCGGTGAGTCCAGAGGGCTGGGAGCCCTCCTCTTGTGGGCACACCGGGCTGCCCCAGGTGAGCAGCCCCTGCCCTGACCAGGAGTGGAGTGGCTGTGGCTGCTGCCTTGGGCAGAGGGACCTGCCACTGCTGCCTGCTCTGGCTCCTCCTGGGTCTGGTCCTCCTCTGCAGGGATGGGTTCAGTTTGGGGGCAGCTGGGACCCTGGTGGGGGGCAGTCTCTACTGTAGCAGTTTCTTCCTCCACATCAGAGCCTGCAGGGCAGCTAACAGGAGTGCCCTTGTGGGCGCTGCTGGACATGGAGCAGCTGGAACTGGAGCTGGAGCTGGTGCTGGCTGCTGGGCTGCTATCCTCATCCCGAACAGCATGTGAATGCAGCAGCCTCATGGCCTCCTCATTGCACTGTTCTGCAATAGCATTGATGAGGCCATGGACCAGCAGCTCTGTGTGTTCTTCCAGGAAGACCAGCAGCCTCTGGACCAAGATCTCTGCATCTGGACCATAGATGCAGAGGTAGCGCAGGATACAGCTCTCTGTGGCCTCTACCAACCACCACCGGCCCCAGTATATTCCCTCCAGCCTCTGGCGCAGCCAGGGCCGCACGGGATCCAGGAGCTGCTGTTGTTGACAGAAAAGTCCTGCCCAGACCTCGGGCAGGAGGTCACCAACAAGCTCCAACCTAGAAGCCCCTTGCTCATCTGGGGACAGTGTCTCCTGTGGAGAAGATGGAGGGGACACCACAGGTGGATGGGGGCTGTTGATCTCCAGGTGGCCAGGAGCTCTCTCTGCCTGTCTATGGCCTTCTGGTGACTCTTCAGGGGAGGTGATGACCAGCTGTATGTAGTCCTGTTCACTCTGCTCAGAAAACCTGACAGTCTCTATCATTCTTCTGCAGAGTGGGCATGATGGATTTCTCCTTGTCCACCGCAGGATGCAGCCCAGGCAGAACTGGTGGCGACAGGGCAGAGCAGAAGCCACATCCTTCCGAGTGTCCTGGCAAATAGAGCAGGTGCTGTCTGTCTCTGTGGTCATTTTTGTCTCAAGCTAGACTGGCCAGTGCTCTCCTGACATCTGAATATAAGAAATAAGGGCTGACATGTCACAATTCATCCCTCTACGATATCACAATCCACTGCTCAGTGATGTCATTCTCCACCCCTCAGGGATGTCAAAATGGGATGTCCACCTCTGCAGACTCATGGTGTCAGGAGAAAATTGAAATACCGTCTCCTTTTTTCAACTTATTCATTTCTATGTTGCTCTTTCTTGGCCACCCATTATGTGTCTGTGGCCCTGTGCCTCATCCCTGCTCCTGATGCCTTGCTAAATTTCCTGTGAGGGGCAGAGTGGTGAGAACAGTCAACATGGACTGCCTGAAGCTGGATGACATGTTCTCCTCTCACTGCCTTTCCTTGGGCTATGCCATGATTTGGAGAACTTAGGTGGTCAGTGGCCAATCCTGCGTGAGAGTCCTCCAGCCCTATGGGTTGTACCCCTACTGGCAGGAAGAAGCAGAAAGGGACGTTTTGCTTCAGCTCATCCAGTGCCACTGGCACTCACTCACAGTGCCAGGTCCCTCTCTGCTTGCCAAGTCTCCATGTTTCTGGAAGACAGTGCATTGATGCTCCTCAACAGCACGAGTGATGGAGCCTGGCCCCACACCTGCAGGAAGGAGCTGGAGTTGCTGTCCCTCCAGAGTAGGGTAGAAGGGCTGGTGGCACCCTGCTCATGACTCTGGAGAGCCCAGGATCCATCACCACTGGGCTGGGCTGTCCCACCATCCCTCCTTGCCTCTGGCTACTGTCATCATGGAGAGGCATTAACCCAAGCACTTATTTTTCCATTTGGAAGAGCATCATCTGCTAGTTTCAGGGCTGGCTGGTGCGAGGCCAAGGTTTCTGTGTGGGGTGGCCATGTGGCTCTGCCCATTAAAATCTCACCAGGTGAGATAGCCCGTGTTTGCTATTCACAGGGCTTCTCTTCTGCCTCACTGGGAAAGGCCATCACATCCAGGTGTTTCAGGTCAGTCCCTGCAGGAGATTTTTCCTGTTTAGTTTTAAAATCAGGATTTTTCCTCTCTGCAGTTCTCCTGGATTTGGGGTGATAGGCACAAGGACAGTTGGTGCCTGTTTTTAGGGCTATGCCCTGCTTGCCCAGCAAAACTGCTCCTCTTGGTGCTATCTAGCAGTAGAGGAGCTCTAAACCCAGTCAAGAGTTCTCTCTGCCATTCGTTTTGGCAGCAGTTTTTTCGCCAGCACAATAACAAGGATGGGCCTCCACCCTGGGAACACTCCTGCAATGACAGGCTCCAAAGGACAGCATCTGGGCCCTTGAACAGAATAAATCTGCAAATACACAAATGGTCCCCTCAGCCCTGGGTGTGCAGGTCTACTTGTCTTCTCCTCCTGCCTCACATCACTTTGGTGAGAAGCTGTACTCACCACCTGAAGCCTGAAGAATCTGAATAGCACCTGACACCTTCATTGCTGACCAAATGAAAGCCCCTTCCTGATCATTCAAGCTACAGAACTGTGGGAATACATAAAAGTATGTATGAATTACACAAATCCTAGTTTGTGTGGGTTTTTTAAAAAGAAAATAAATCAAATGTACTGTTCTTTAACTTTCCTTTTCCAGTCAGAAAACATAAAGAAAATATCTTTAGATAACATGTTCATGGTGTAGTCATTAACTCAGTGTCTTCATTAAAGCCTTGTACTCTTACCCCATTCCAAAATAAACTCGAGAATAGACAGATGAGAGAAAAATAGGTACATAAGGAAAATTTTGGGCAAATCCTTCAAAAAATTTGAATCCCTCTCCTGTCATTAAGCTGTAATCCTCCTCTCTGTGCTGGTAGGGACCATTATGTTCCAAAGTCCACTCCACTGCAATGTGCAGGGAGCTGTAAATCCCTGCAGCCATCCACAATCTTGGGAAAGTAAATGATCACAGCAACATTAATCAATGATGATTAATGCTTGATAACATGGCAAAAATGTGTGGGTGTGCACAACAATACCCAGCTGTAACCAGAAGAATTTTGATAGTCAAGCTGGTGGTTGTTTTGAGAGTACGATGACTATTTTTCCCTGTGAAAAAAACACTTCTGTTGCTGTTAAGTAAAATTGCTAAAGACATATGAGTCAGGGACATAAAGCAAGATTAAAGAAACCCAGATCCTGTGATAAAAGACTTTCAAGGAAGTTGATTATAGCAAAACTATGCTTCTGGAGTCTAAATGAGTATAATTTCTGCCTGATCAAATTCCGTAACCAGTCATATAAACTGCTCAACTTGCTCCTCTTCCCTCTAGAATTAAAATCTTTTACAACCATTTGTGGTGCAATTTTCTCCATGTTCTGTGTAATACCACAGCAGTTTTATTTGGGGCTGGAATCAATGCAAGTTTAAATTCTCACATTTACTTTCCTTTATTTAAAGAAAAAAACCAAACAAAATTAAAAAACATCAAACAAACTAACTAACAAAAAAAAAGAAAGAAAAAAAAGGCTTCTGACTAATTATTCAGGAACAATAAACCCAAACTCATATACTTCAGGATGTATTCTGGCATACTGAGGACAAATGCTTCTATAATTCCTGTGTAAGTCTTAGCATAATTAGTTAAGCAATTTTTTGTCTTTGTTTGCAAGGCAAACATGCCATTTCCTTTTGATTACAGATGGACTTGAAGTACTATCTTAAACTAATATTTTATTTTCCAGTACTGTAGCATGACCTATGATTGTTTTAATTTCTCTTGATGATTTCTTAGAGAACTCATTCAGCGTATTTGAAGGCTACTTGATCAAGACATAAATAAATATGGCTTTCCTTAACACTGAATCTTACAATGTTGTTGATATTCCTCCAAACTGAGAAAAGAATATAGTGCCTTAGGCTGACATTTATTCCCACTAATGCACCAGTGTACCTTGTAGGTGGGAAAGGCACGTTTGAGCCACCTCATAGGCTCAATGGCAATGCCAGTCAGGCTAGGATGCTTAGGCAAATGTGTCTGTCACTTGACCTGTGGCTCACTGTGGTCTGAGGGGACTGTCTAGCATCTGTTCTGTAATGTGACCATAACTCAGTTCTACTGGCAACAGAACAACAATATTAAAACAGCACTGAAGCTAGAGAAATGAAATGTGTCTACCAGTGCGTGGTGATCCCGTCAAATTAATTTAACCTCTCACTGCAGGAATCTGAAGATATCTGATGTTTGCTTTCAGGATTTAAAGACTACTTTGGGAGCAGGATCTCTCCTCTTTGACCTGTGGAAGGGAGCCTTCACCGTATCTGTAAGTCAAACACTGGTACCCCTGGATGATAATGCTACACAAAAGGCTGTTTTTCAAGCTATTCAAGACATGAAGATAAGTGTCATCCTGTTGTTTGATGAAGTGAGGGAGGTTTCTCCAAAAGCACAGCTCATTCATAAGCTACAGGCTTCCTATTTGGCAGAGTCTCTCCCTTGGCATGTTTGAGTCTCAGTTGATACATTTGCTAAGGATGGAGAGGAATAATGCCTGGATCCAAGGCTGTAGAGTTAGTTTCTCTGAATTCACCGCGAAATCTTTTTGCTGTCTGAGATACAAGTAAAATGTTGTATCTGAAATCTCCTCTCTGAGCAGAAGATTCAGTGAAATAAAAACTGAAGAATATTCCTGGGACTGAAGGCTCAAAAGTCATGGCAGTACAAGGGAGTGTCAGTGGGGTTCAGTGGCCAAGAGAACAGGGCTGAGATACCCTTATTGCCAGGAACCCTCATTCCCTCATTGTCAGGAACAGAAACTGGTCAGAGGTGCCAGTTTTGTCCTATCATCTTCATATACAGCTCATGTGTGTAAGACTGTTAGAAAAAAAAGCAAAAAAGATTAAAACAAGCAAAATAGAATGTCAACAGCAGGTAGTACCAACTGCAAAACAAAACAACAACTACAAAACCCCCCAAAAATATGTAATTCAAATTTTTTGAGGTTGATTTAATATTACATCTCTTCAGTGGGTGTTACTTGAGTGGGAGTGCATTGATTTCCGTGAAAGAAAGACCATCATGTGTCTTTGGTAATTTGTCTCTCTTTCCCAGCACAGCATCAGATTATGACAGATGCAATTTGCACAGTTAGCATGTGTGCTGGAATAAATGTTGCATTTCATTATCCTGAGGAAAATCTACAGCCTGTACCCAAGCAGAATGTTGCTTGCATGAGGATCTACTGAGTTTTTGACTGTCTGAAGGAGTGACATGTCATGAACAGCAGTTATAAATAAAGATAGAAATTTGCATGGTCATGGGTTGCAGGTCTCTGCTTTACAGGTGCTACATTAGCTTGCCCACCTGCAAACAGGTTTGCACTTCTGCTTAACATTACTGTTGGTTCATCCTTCACAGACCCTAATTTAATCTTTGAATGAATTGCACATGGTTCTACACACGGACATGGTATTTAACACATATAGACGTCACTCCTTTGTAGGACTGAGTTCCTCCTTCCACATCTTGGCTTTATGCAAATGAAGATCATTACAGAAAAACCTCTTATAGTTTATCACCTTTCCAGTATCTTGGAATAGCGTATCTATTTTGAGTATAACAGATAATAATGCACAAATTGAAACAGGACCTCTTGGACTTCAGCTTTTCTCCAACACACTGTAGTTTCATAGATGCACAAGCCTATCACGGATTGCTGAGGAAAGCCTGGGGCAAGTTTCACAATGTGAACTCTGGTTTATGTCTTCATCAAAGAAGAGTGCAGCAGGTAAGTGAACCAGAAATGCCACAAGGAGATGTCACAGGCAATTAAATAGTCCATTTTTCTTGCTTGCATCCTGGTAGAGAAGACATAAATTTAAAATAGAAGTGATTTTTCAAGTTTTCTAACTTGATACATGGCTTGAGTAAAGTTTTGGTGATGAAAGAGCAAACACAGGATGATATAACGTCAAGTGAAGCAGCACTGGATGTGGATGTTAAACAGGTCTGTACACACAGGAATAACAGGAATAGTTCCAGTCTTAACATTTACACTGTGCTTCATGCTGTCTCTTTTGCATAACTAAGACTCCAGCTTTCCTTCAGTCACAAATGACATATACTTCCTGTGAGGGATTGTTTTGTGGAATGAGGTGACAATTTAGTCATTGGCCTTTTGATCTCAAATAAACCAAGGATCAGCACAATTCTGGCAAATTTTGCACATCATGTACTAAGGTTAGTGTGCCTTGAGATGGTTTTGGACAGTTGTATCCCAATTTTCAACTTTTCTGTTTATAGAAAATATTAAGCATATGTTACCAAGTTGAAGTTATCAGTGGCAATTCACTTCTGCCTTCTCCCAAGGCCCCTTCAGTAAGGTGAAGCCACAAATGGTAAAATAAAGACAATTATTTCTTCCTGCCTCTTCTGTTAAAGAGATGTAAAATTCATAAAACAAATGTTGGCAAAATAATTTTTCATGAAAACAACACAGTGCTGCTGAAGCAACATGCTAGTAAATCAATCTTTCTTGTCCCAAAACAGTGTTTTGAGAGAAGAAGAGGAATCGTTTTTGATTTTAGGAAAAGCATATTGGAAGAAAAATGTTCACTATGGCTGTGATAATGTCAAAATGTGACCCATAAACAAAACTCACATTCATTGACCTCTCTGATTTGTTTGAAACTTTATTTCTGCAGACTTTCTTTTTTAGAAGCATGATATAATTTGGACATGGGACTTGCATGGTGATAGTCTTAGGTGAGAAGTCATGGCAAAGGAGAAATTTTTCCTCCCAGTCCTCTCCCCTTGGCCCCTTACAAGTAGTGAAGAAGCTTCACTGCTTTGGAGGGGTTTATCAAATACTGGCTGCAACATGAGTCTAGTTACATATTCCTCTATTTGATTATGGTACAACTCTGTCACACACTTTGCATTTTTCCGTGGATGGAAGGATTTAGGGGGAATCTTTTCTTTCAGTGTCAGTTAAGATCACGATCAACATTAAGACATCACTGTCCTCTGTCTGGGTGTTTAAAGCACTAACCAGCTTGTCAGTCATGTTTTTGTGCCTTAGTGTCCAGGTTTAAAGTCTTACAAATCAGAGAGTTATGTTCAGTACACAATTACTTTATCCCCTGGTTTTCTGTGCTGAATTCCTGATGCGTTGTGGAGCTCAGGGAGAAGAGCGATCAGAGCTAACTACAGGGAAATTGTAGTTAAATACAAGCTGCGTGTTTCAGTCACATTTGGGTGACTGGGAAACTAGGAAGCCCTTTTCCAGTGGTGTTTGTCACTAGGACTGTATCAGACATCCAACAGTGTGAGGGACAGAGAGAATTCCCTACCCCTACATAGTGCCAGCAGCAGCATCTGGGACCAGGCTTGGGGAATTGTTCTGTGTGGATCCACTCGTGCTTTTACAGAGTGAGCTTCACTGTGCTGAGGTGAGGTCTTGTCCCATATGTATGGTTTCTGCTCTCCGAGAGGGACATGTTTTCCCTCATTGGAGAATTTTGTTGGCCACACAGATGAGTTTCCAGTCTGCTCAATTTTGTTTTGTTTGTGGCAGCTTTTGTTGTCCAGTCCAAGCAGTAAGAGAAATAGTGATACAAAAGATGTGGGATTGTTGGCTGGGGGCTGTTTGATCTAAGGAAAAATGTTTGCTTGCATCATGGAGGAAATGAAAGGGATAAAAGAAATCAGTGGGGGCAAATACTGCACTGAGACAACCCCTGTGATCTGGCAATGAGACAGTGAACTGCACTGTAAGCCATCATTCCAAGGTCATCTGTGGTAGTACTAAGAAAGCTCAGAGCACTACACTTAGTTTTACGTGGTGAATTTTACTCCCAGAGGTATTTTTCTGTGATGCCAAAGTGCTGCTTGAAGAGTAAAACCCTTTCCTATCCCCCCATACATCGAGACTGAAGGGAAAAATGCAATCACAAGTTCTGACTGCAGTTATGAGGAATTCAAATTATCCAAGATATCCCCAGGGTGAATGTCATCCCCAGAATGACAGTAGCAATGGACTGTACAAATTTGGGTGATGAGAATTAGATGGTGAAAAAACAAAGAATTAGCAGAGAGATGGTACTGTCAAAGGATTGGTTGTCAGCTTTCTTTTTTTTTTCTCTGATGGAAATTCTATGTGTGGATCTTGGAGGAATTGGGGTCACCCGAGTTGAAAGCAAACCATACTTAATTCAAAAGAATATTCAGTAAAAAGACCTCACAGAATCAAAACAAAAATAAGCTGTTTCCTCCACTGTCTTAAAGATAATATTCTAGACAGTTAAATGGCTACAAACTCTAATTAAATTTTCTTTTTTAAGTCTGAAATTTTAAACCAGAAAATTATCACTAGCTACTACCTGCTTCTGAGTGTGGTTTGCTATAATTGCAACAGTGATTGGAAAAGGGGTTATAGAATGTGATGCTCTCTGATTAAATGCATAGTTTACCTATTTCAAGGCATTAAGTCTTAAATGAAATCTTTCAAACAGAGAAACACACAGTAATGAACTTGGTGATTACCCCCCTCAGTCTATTATGAGTTCCAACTAGAAAATAAATGAGAAACGTTTGGACTAAACACTTCAATATGGCAAACTTGGAAGTTTTCGATAATCCATCATTGTGTGTAAGCATATATGTTTGAATTTCTTTGTTTTCTTGGGTTTTTTTGAGTTTCTCAAGTCTCAAAGGGAGCTTGAGTGCTTTTGAAACACAGATGGCTCATTTCTAATCCTGCTGTTTAACACAGTGTGGAGCTGATGTCAGAGCAGAGCCAGTGAAGGTCACAGCACCTCAGGAAGTCAAGCATATTCTCAATAGGTTTGTCCCCATCCAAAGGTGACCAGTCATGCAGGTTGATGCAGATGAATCACTAAATGTCCAAAGGAATGCAGCATCACTCGTGTCTCTGTTACTTTTGTCACTGTAGGTCTTACAGAATTTTGCAGATTGTGGTTAGTAATGTTCTGGCTCCTGGAGCTTTACACTTCCAAAATTTATTTCTTAAACAATTGCTCTTTCTGGAACTACTAGTGCCAGAGGGAAATAAGGTTAGTTTTGGGTTTTCTAAATACAAAAATACAAGGTTCTGCTGCTGTTCTTGATATTTTTAGTAAACACATCAGTCAGCATCCTGTACAACAGATGCCATCAGAGAAATGTGCAATTCTAATCTGAGGCAGTTTATCTCTGAGTAAACTGTTAAACTGTGCTGAGATGTTCTCCAAACTGTTCCTGGCAGTGGCTGGAATAAATCACCATGGAGGAGACCTGACAACTGTAAGAATACATGGACAAAGTCCTTCATCAGTCTCAAACAGGAAGTGTGGAACTGAATGAAAATTAAAGTAGGAAATGACATAAAAACTACCTACAGCTACACACAACAGCATGCATAAAAAAATGAATGGGAAAATCATGCTAAAAAGGATGGATACATGACCCTTCAAGAAAGAAGAAAAAAATCTGTCTCTATAAGAATATGGCTGCTGTCGGGCAGTTTGGGTTTCTCCATTAGGACAAAGAGTTTATTCGCAAGTCTCTTAGAAAAACTGCATTTTCACAGGTGCAATGAACAATCCCCAGCTGAGACTTTGGAACAGGTACCTAATTTATATTGTCAGAATTGTTGCAGATACCAGAAATGGTGCTTTAACTAGTCTAACCTCATTTTC
Source organism: Corapipo altera (assembly GCF_003945725.1). Taxonomy (NCBI): domain Eukaryota; kingdom Metazoa; phylum Chordata; class Aves; order Passeriformes; family Pipridae; genus Corapipo; species Corapipo altera. Next base: position 1,358,333 of record NW_020884958.1, read on the forward strand.
CTCTCCTTTTTCAATCCTGTTTTCACTGGCTGGCACATAGCAATGGCCACCAGCAATACTTGTAGTGCTCCAATTATTTTTGTTTCCTCTTCAGGTGTAAACCTGAGCCCACACCATAAGAAGGGTCTGCAGCAAGTGGCTGATACTGAGCCAGCTCCTTGGCATTCTCAGCATGGAGCTGGGAAGAAAGTGACTATCTGGGCCTGGCTGCTCCATGTGAGGACAAGGGGCTGGTGGCCTGGAGCAGAGGGTCATCTTTCTGTTTTCTCTGAAGTGGCTGAACCTGAGTGTGACAGATGAGCTTTTGGAGAGGCACCAGCAGACGTGCTGCTTGGCCCTGAGCCTGCTTGTCAGAAAAACACTGGCACCTCTCAGCCTGCCCAGAATGTGCAGCTTCCAACTGGAACTGGAGACAAACATATAAAGTGAGGTACAGGCACACTCCCTCTACGTCGAAGCAACTGGTCTTATGAACTATTTTTTTCTGTTGTCCCAGTTATTCTGAGTCCTTGCTCATAAAAATCTTCAACATCTTTTTCCTCTATCTGTCAGAATGAAACCCCAAACACTGGCTCCCAGCGTTGCCAGCAGGAGCTGTCTTTTTCTGCAGGCAAAGAGAAATTGTGAGTGTTTACTGGTGATACAGTGGTGAGGCGTGATTCAGAAGGTGCAAATCCTATTTTAAATTGAAAATAGTTAGCTGGTCTCTGACTGATAGACAGACAGACAGACACAGACACACACACACACTCACAGGACTCACTGGGTACCAGCATGTGGCTTTGTGCCTAAAACAGATGGTAATATGGTGTGGCTGAGTGAAATAATACCAGGATTGAATTTAGGATCTGGAGTAAACCAGCAAATTATCTCTTCATTCTTTTTTCTTCCCAGTGCACTCATCAGGCAAGGAGTCTTCACCTAAATTGATAGGGAGCAATTTTCACTAATGTGAGTACAATTCTACCTCGGAAGAAAGATCACAATATTCTCAGCAACTGGGCCATTCAGTTAAGGGATATCCATTCAATATGGATGAAATAGACTTGAAAGGAAATTTTCAACATTTCAGGTAAATGTTGAATTGCTCCCATGTAAGCTTTTGAAGCATCAGGTTTTAATATTTTATGTTTATGCATTCTGAAACCAATATCAGACAACTTTTGAATCACCAGCCTTTCAGGATCTGAAAGACCCTGAGCTGCCTTGTCAGTGTGGGGTTAGTTCTGGGTGGTTCAGTCAAGTGGATACAAAGTACATGAGTGATAACACACCAACAGTTTGATACTCAATAAACTCAAAACCAGCCAAAAGCAGGTGAAGAAGTAGAGAAACAAAGCAAAGTCAATGCTGTGGAAGTGGTGCTATAAGTCAGTGTAAGTAGAAAAGAATATATGTTCTGTTTTGATGCTTTTCCTTGCTTTGAGGGAGTCTTGTTTAGTTGCAAAAGCTTTGTGTGTTATGTTGGGATGTATTTCTTGCAGGATATTGATCTGCTGGTGAATACCTTGGGGGTTCCTTTCCCATTCTAGTTTGGGCCACAGCAAAAGTAAGCCTGCTGACTTAAGTCCTGATGATTCATATCTAAGTCGTTGGGAAATTCCAGCCAGATTTAAAATGTCGTCTGGGTTTTTCATTGCTGCAGATCATTAGGGGTTGAATAAGCTTCCCTCCAGAAGAATGGATAATTTATTGCTCTGCAGGATTTTTTTTCTTTTTTTTTCTTTCTCCCCCCCTGCCTTCTCCCCTCCCCCCCCCCTTAATGATTTCTTAGGTTTGGTTGTTGCATATTGGTGCATGATGAATAGGAACATGTATAAAATGCTGAAACTGACTATTGTTGACTATTACTGAGAACTATGAACTGTAATACACCTTTCTTCTTTATGTCATTGCTGTATTTAATCCAGCAAAAGGAAACAACAGCAGCAGGTGTTGGGAAGCACATTATCAATTTGCCTAATGCTTCCATGCTGCAATCACTCATCTGTCTTCTCAGCAGCCAAATATTAATGTGACATCTGTTCTTACCTAATTCCAATCCATATCCAGAATCTCTCTGCACACAAAATGCATCCTGCTTACAGTGTCAATTTCACAGAGAATAAGCTGTGTCTGTAATGACAGTGGTGTTATTTATTAGAAGGAAAACCTTTGAAAGGTTAAGGGTAACACTCTTACAACCTTCCAGCAGCATTTCAAACATCTGAGGCAATTTTAATAGCATCATAGAATCATAAAATCACAGACTGGTTTGGGCTGGAAGGAACCTTAAAGATCATCTCATTTCAGTTCTGCCATAAGCAGGGACACCTTCAACTAGACCAGGTTGCTCAGAGCCCCATCCAACCTGGCCTTGAACACTTGCAGAGATGGGGCAGCCAAATTGCCTGAGCAGTGTGTTTGTCTACATGTGGTTTTCTAAATGTGTTTACCACCTTTCCCATGTATTTGTCTAAATAATTCCCACAAATATTCAATGAGATCCCTGAGTACAGCTCTAATAATGAGCTTTGACGAGTTTCTAAATTGGCATCAAACAGATAGAATTACAGTTATGTCTTACTAATGCATTAGATTGCAACATCTTACTATAGCAAAAAAAAAAAAAAAAATTACCCATAGTCACTAGGAGAACAACCATTCCACTTCAGCTGATTTTCCTCATTACATCTTATAACTGTTATGATAGGTGCTGGTAGAATGCTTCATCACCAGCCTTTCCAGATGAGGTTCTGTCTGGACTAAAATAATGTCACATAAATTCATGCACCATCTTTTTTGCGTAAATATACAAAGGCTCTTAGCCCAGTCCAGCTGCCTGCCAAAGCTGGTGCTGTCTGTAGGCACACCTACACTTGCTTTTTTCCATGCACACAGCAGAAAAGAGGCAGACACTTTCCCAAACTTCATATTTTATCTTCTTCTTTTACTGCTTCATTATCCCACTGAAAACATGTGAGGAGAGAGAGTCAAACATGTTTCCTGGTAAAGCATGATGTTATTTTCCATAAATGTGTTTTGACTTGGTTGCAGAACACTGAAAACCTTCTGCACGGGGAGTTACAGAATCCAGCACAGGATGGGCCTTTAACCACAGTTTTTGTGGTTTTCCCCATGAGTCCATGAAAACTTCCCAGCTGGTAAAGACCCGGATTCCATGATCCATCAGGGACATGTGCTGGAGAGGCAGAAACACGGCATGTTTGCAATACTCCAGCTGCTGTGCAGACTGTGCTGAAAATCACTGGAAGTGGGTATTTAAATGTGGGGGCAGGGTGAGAGTCAGTGACTGTCAATTGGAGGAAATAAGTTCAGGAAAAATCTTCAGTGGCACCATCTTCAAAGCCAGGAGCAAGTCTAATTAGCATACTGGGACAATTCAAGATATGGAAGATTAGCATACCCAAGGCAGAAAATCTTATTCTGGACACACAGACTACTTTCCCCACCTCCAACCTGTGTCTGCCTCTGATAATTGTCACCATGTCTCTTTCATGCTCAGGCTGAGAACAAATGTTAGTGACAGCTGAAACCTTAGAAATCATCCTTCTGTTTTGGTCATCTGCATGGTATTGATAAAATAAATACAGTTGCTTTTCTTTCAGTGTTTTTATCACTGAAAAATAAAAAACTCTGCCTGTACCTGTCAATATCAACACTGAAACAAACTAAAAAGACAGAGAATGGTAAGGTTTTATTAGATTTTTCATAAGTTTGCATGGCATAATTAAAATGCTATAATGATATGCTAAATATATACATACATTGTTTCAATCTAACTTTAAAAGATTCATACGCAATAATTCAAAACTACTGAAGATTTTTGTTTCCATTTAAAAACTGTCATTACAAGTGACACATTTCTGCAGAGTATGTGTTTTACTTTCAACTCATCTACATTTTCAATAGAAACTGCTCCATCAAATTGAAATACAGACCCTATTATATATAACTGTCCCTTCAGAAGAGTGCACAGAAAAGAAAAAAATTAGCAAACTATTTGAATGCTGCCTTATTTACAAATCTTGTAGTGTTTTTTTTAGCCAGATCACAGACAATAAGCAATATGTCACTTACCATGTTGTGAAATTTCAGTCACTAATAACACAGAGCATAGGAAATTGTTGTCTCCTAGAGGCCATGAGTATGAAATAAATTAAAATCTTCTTCATTGACTTCAGTGACACAAAGGCTTTCATGGTGATTATTTATCTATTTACACCATTTTTCCTTCAGGCAATAATCAGTAATCAGAACTTCATTAAAGGTGGTTTAATGGCTGCTTAAAGACGAGTAAGAAGCTTCATTTATCTATTCTGATTTAAACAGTGAATAACGGAGTGATTTATTAAAACTTCTCAGAGGTTAAGCCACTAACAGATCTCCAAGGAGTAACCTCATTTCTATTTCTAGCTCCAGTTTCAGCCTATATCTTGTACCTACAGCAACCTTAAGTATGGGCTGACCCAAAGCCTCTTGAAACAGCTAGAAAGGTGTTTATATTGTCTGTTCTTTTACAGGGGAAGAGCTGTTCTGGGCACTGGAGTCTGTTCTGCACTTTACTACTAGAGCCATATTCAGCACATGCATTTAATCAGGGAAAATGATTTAAGGTAACTTTAGTCATGGTTGTGTGTATTTTAACGGGTGTAGTAAATGGCTTGTAGAATGGTGTTTGTCCCACTCATTAAATGGTTTTAATTAGGCAAAGATCTACACACCAGATAGGGTTGCTCTTGGTCTGGGAAAAAGCGATGGGAGAAAATGAATGACAGAGCAGTAAGAGCTGAAGTTCACAGCTTTGCAAATCCCATAAGGTGGGCAGCTCTGCAGGGTCAATGTTTAAATATGACTCAGTGTTAACAACAGTGCCCTGGATGGTTGTTTATATTCTTCATGGCTTATGAACTAACCTACTTTCACTGTGTTTAACTAGATTTTCATCAAAAAAAAAAAAAAAAGGAGGAGGTCTAATCCCTCATGACTAAAACTATGTTACTGGCTTCATGACAAAGAGTTTGTCATCCAGCCTTGGTGGCTCCTGGCCTTTCTTGGACGTAGGTTGTTTCAGCTGCAGACTCTGGATTCATTCAAGGGCTTATCCTTTTGAGCAGACGTTTAATGTTGACCCTGGTTTGCACAGTGAGGTGGTTTTAACTCAGACAGATATCTGAAGGGCAGAATACAAATGCTTCCACAAATTGATTTTCTTTATTAGACTGTTTACATTTGAGCATCTCAAAGATGACCACTGGCACAAGGGATGCCAACACAGAAAGTGGAGAGTGGGAGAGGGAGGGATTTCATTAACTCTCTAAGTGATTTGCACCAACAAAGTGATTTAGTTAAGTCCTTAGTCACCAATTGTCAGGAAGCTGGAGGCTTCTGAAAAAGTATTGTCTTCTTGACGTTTGCACATTGATGATGTCTCTTTGCTATGTAATATAGAGCAGGAACATGCTTGAGGTTTTTTTCCAAATCCTAAACCCTCTTTATCTTGCAGAAGTACAAGAACAACTGTAATTTTAACCCGCATGACAACTAGCCAGATGAGATTCATTAAGAAAGTGCATCACATCATTTTGGTGGAAAAAACCAGACAGCTGACTGTGAACTGGGCTGCTGAGTCAGTGGTGTCACCCTAGCACTTGGGAAGGGGAAGGCCAGAAGCCATTGGTTTGGAGGCCTCACCTCAGCAAGCAGGTCCCTTACAGGCAAAGGATTTAAAGAAAGACGTGAAATAACTTCAGAGTCCGTGACCACACTTGGAGAGAAGATACAAAGAGTAGGGTTCACCTAATTGACAAAAGAACAGCCTGAGGGAGACAAGAAAGCATTCAAATATTTAGAAGGCTGCTGAAAAGGGGAATGAAATAGGTTGTCCTTGGTGTCCCATGGGTACAATAGGAAGCAGTCAGTGGCGATGGAAGTTTCAGATGGTGAGACTGGAACAGGAGGGCCAGTTAAACACGGAGTAGACTGTGGACAGAGAGGGATCTGCGAGTGCTGTGGGTTCAGAAGAAAAGATCAGGCAAACAGTTGTGCTTTTTCCTTCTTTATGGCACTGAGCAGCCTCTCAGTGCTGCGTTTTCTGCTCACCCATAGATGACACAGATGTTATTGCTCTGTGAAATGCAAAGAATGGTTAAATAGCTGAGTCTGCTGATGCTGATCTTGTGCCTTTGTGTTTTGCCCTTACTTTTTTCCGTGGTCACTCTTTGCACCAGAGACTGAGAAAGGACTTGACCTCAGGCTCAGAGCTGCTGGCTGCCAGGTCTGCTCAGCATCCCCATCCCTGTTTGGAGGGGTCTATGAGTGCTCAGGGTAGGGCAAGAAGAGGAGAGAACCTCACCTTGTAATTCCATGTGGAGGGAGATAAGTAGAAATGGTCATCAGAGAGGGCTCTGACCAAGCCTGGTCAGGCACTGGGAGATGAAGAAGGTGCTTGGGGAACAGGCAATGAAGCACTGATAAAAGGGTCAAGTACAGAGCATTGTGGTAACTTGCAGTTTGCATTTTGTTCTAAAGCTCTAATTTCTCATTCAGATCAGCTCTGTAGTAATGAGAATAAGAGGAGGTAGAATACAATTGCTGCTATGAAATGGCATATAACTTTATGAAGTCAGAATGAATGGTGGGATTTTTATGTCTGCACTTCAGTTTTACAGCTGAAACATTGCCGTCCTTGGAAGACATGGCAATTTGTCATTCCGTTGTCTATACCAGACTTCACTGCAGTATTTTATCATATTAACTCTTACAAGGACAGGAAACAGTGATTTCTGGACTGGTACACCTTATCAAGCAGAAACTCACTAAAAAGAAGACAGCTTTGTGCTGGTACTTGCTATTCAAACAGCAGCACAGGCCTGTGAGTCACAAACCATCAGCACAAAACACCCACTAGCAGGTCTGACAAAGTGCAGCCTGTGCCCTTTGGGTCATGTTCAGCCTGTTTGACTTCAAAGGCTGTTGCTGAGGTTTTACTGACTCAGGACTAGGAAAATATTACTAACAGTAGGGTACTTTTTGAGGCCCTGGACAGGAGCATGAGCAGCCAAAAGGGCAGTGACCTCCAGGGAAAACTAAGCTGGAACTGCATCTGTTCGATGCTGCTGAACAATCTTCTCCTTTCCAAGTGACTGTAGGAGAGAAGGGCAGAGTGAGCATGGTTATGAAGAATTTAGCAAACCTGAAAGAGAACATTTGGACAAAACAGAGTTTTGTCTGCTGGAAGATGCAGAGAAACTGAAAAAATAACATGCGCAGCAAGTGCAGATCTGATGCTAACTCAGATCTTAGTGTTTGTGTCAGAGAAATCTCTTTTAGAATTGGAGTAGCCAAAGATGAAAAAAGGTGTCAGGGACTAGATAAAAAAGTGTAGTGATAATGAAAAAATACATTAATAGAAAGTTACTAAACAAATTCATCTGTTGTGGCTGGATGCCTATAAAGAAGGACTGTTTAACTCCTAATGGGCCACAGGCACTAATAAAAGGATCTGAGAGTCAAATTTATTGCTTTTAGAGGCAGGTGAAATTCCATAAATGAGCATGAAACAAAAATCACACGCATTTTTCTGGGTTTTCTAACAGAGAGAGACACTTTGCTATTGCAATGTCTAGGCCAGGAGCATTTATCTGAGAGTGTTTCTGATGCCTCCACTCTCTAGTAACTATGAGAGGAAAAGCTGGAAGTCCTCACAACCCTCACATTCTGTCTGAGACTGCACTGACCTCTGCAGATGTTAAACCAATACCCTGATCTTTCTGCTCTTTCTCAGAAATGCAAATAGCTGTCTCTGCCCTGGAGACATTACATTAAATACCAGAAATCTGTTTTAAAAACAGAAAACAGGGGACAAAAGAGAAAAGGGATTTAGAGAGAACTTCAGGTTTAAGTGTGAAGGAAAACAAAGGCTTTGCCTATAGCTCTGTGCAGTGACCTCCATTCAATCTGCTTCAGTCCCCTTACTGCCCATACACTCAGAGTTGGATGTGCCTACACCAGAAGTGGGAGCCATTGCATTCCCAGAAGTGGATCCACTGAACTTCATCTTCAAGCAGACTTGAGGCCTAAAACAGGATTTGAATGGGAGAACCTGTCACTGCTAAACTAGCTGATAGCTGTGTGCCTGGCTGCCATGACTCCTTATTTACCAGCATTATCTCTTCCATTCTCCCAGAGAAGTGCTCTTGTGCTTATTGAAGTGTGAAGCAGCAATACAAATGTAACAGAGAGAGGATAGCTGTTTTCTGTAAGAAAAAAATATTGATGACTTGCCCAGTAACAAAGCTGCCTTGAGACATGCCCATGGCTCCCTATCTGGAGCACCTGTTAGGAAGGATGCTTCATTGGGAAACACAACCATCCTCCCATTATCTCAGCTGAGGCAAATGGCTGTTAAACTCAGGTTATTAAACTCCAGCTTTTTCATGTGCAGGAACTGCAAATCTGGCTGTCTAAGTACTCTCTCGGTCAGGGCTGGTAGCAGCCACACTTCCTAATGCCCATTCAGTACCACTGTGAGATGTGAGATACTGGATCCAAATTTCATTGAATTATGGATATGGGTCAGAACCAACTCAATGTGAGAGGGGGTGTGTGTGTGTGTGTGTGTGTAGAAGGACTGGGCCTAGACCTGTAGGTCTACGGTAAGGCCTGCACACAAGGCCTGCTGAGAGCACACAGCAGAGCCAGAAGGCCTGTGGCCAACATGGTTGAGCCCACACTGAGCACAGGGCAGAGCCAGAGGGCAAGGCCTGCAGCCCATGCGGAGCACACAGCAGAGCTGCAGGCCCTGCAGCCGGGCTGTCAGTCAAGGCCCACTGACACCACACCCCTGCAGCCTGTGACTCTCTACAGCACAACTCACTCGGGCCTGGAAGGCGCTGACTGGGTATCCTGCCTGCGAGGGAAAACTGAACTATAAAAATACATGAGACTCCATGTGAGTCCCTCTCTGCTCTCCTCTCTCTCCTCTCTCCTGTAGCCTATGTGAACCATCAGGTCTTGTACAGTAATAATTTTTCCTTTTCTCTCTCTCCTCTCTTTTCTCTTTCTTTACTCTTTTAATCTGTTTTCTTCTTTTACTCTTTTCCTTCTCTTGTGAGTAACTTAAAACCAATGAATTGTGTTTTTCTAAAGCTGATATATTGATTGTTTGTAGTGAGCGTTTTCTGTGAAGTGGGTTTTTTGTGATGTTTTAATCAAATAGCTTTTCTTGTTTGTATTTTACTCCTGTAAAACCTTTTGCCAAAATATCTTATTTTTCTCACTAAATTAAAATAATTTCTCTTAGAGAAAAGGGTGTGACTACTTCTCCAGACACTAATTTGAGGTTAGAACAAACCAAAAGGCTTTTAAAATGTCTTAAATAAAATGTAACCACTCTGGGCAGCTTATAGCTTAAATCCAGAGTGTAACAACCATTGCACCCTAAATACCTAATTCTGCAAGTATTTAGAAATGCAAAAGTCATTAAGAAGATGAATGGAGCAGCACACTCCCTGTGACTAATTCTCATTTAAATGTGCAATATTGTGGCTAATAAGAATGCTGAGAAACTAGGTCTAATTCTCTTATGAATGCATTGTTTTCCTGTAAATGCAGAGATTTCAGGAAGGGTGATCGCCTCTCAGGGAATAAGGGACTTGTGAATAAAATGACTATTCCATTATTGCAGCACTTGGCAAAGGAGAACAGAAGATCATGAGCACAGAGAAGGGGAAAAACAACTGAATGGATGTGTCAGAAGCATGATTTTGTGAGCAATAGGAGTGATCGGCACATGGCTGGAGACCTTGTCATGTTGATCTACAAAATGACGCTTTGAAATAACCTGAACTAAACCAGAAAAAGATCTATTTGTAGAATAGAGTTTTTCTTTAATGTGACTTTTTGCCATGGTTATTGACTTAAAACCCACTATAACTGAAAATATAAAATGAAAGCACCCATCTGCAGTGTTCAGGATATTACAGTGTGATTCAATTCAGAAATTGCAGGAAGCTGTGCAGAACGTTTGTTGTCAGATAGGACTGTCAGGCAGGACCATCAAGGTTCTGAAGAACAGACAAAATTATTAGATTGTGGCCAGAATTCATGCAGAGCCAAAATAAACTTTTGCTTCTTTGACTGCAGAATAGTTGTCTGGTTTCAATTTTCTTTCAACAGAAGAATCTGATCTCAGCCCACTAGTGAGCTGTCTGTCAGTAGGGAAAAGAGACTTTCAATAAGTGTTTTGAATGGAAAGGTTCTTCAGCAGATTTGTTTTTTCCTGTGAATGAAGCAATGGGAGACTTGAGATACAACTGTGCCCGTGGCAGGACCAGAGCATCCCTGGCTCCTGTACAAAATTCAAATGACAAAGCAGTGGTCAAAGTCATCACTCAAGTGCACAAAACCAGATTAAGCACAGGTATGTCCTTGGTATCGATGTACCTATGAGCAGAGGTCAGTATTTATTGTCACTGGGCAGAATAAAGCTTGTTTTTGCTGGCTGTGAAACAGGACATGAACAGTGGAGCATTCAGATGTGCAAACACTTATCAACAGTGCCTTGATGGCCTCCAATGGCTTTTGCATGCAACAGCTTTGAAATAATGAGATTTCCTTGGTTGATTTCACAGGTTATTGGCAAAATGTGCAACTAAATATTAGTTTATACACAACTATGTGCTACTAAATGCTTGATGGCATTGAGTTGTCAGCTTTAGTTATCAGGAATCTACCTCAAAGAGCTCCCCTGTGCATGATTACTGGTGCCAGCTTGGACCTCTTTATTATAAAAATCTGTAAGAGAAAGGCCAAAACTGGAGTAGTCTTCTTCTGAATAGTCAATGCATATAATGGCCAGAGGTAATTTCAATATTCTTTAGCAGAAGGACTATAAGGAACCTCCACTGTATAATAAAACAATATTTTAATAGTTGCAGTAATTGAAGGTAGAGGTGCCCAATTACATATGGTGGCAAGCAGGCACCGGAGTGTACACATGGCAAGTATTTCTTTATCCCAGCATTATATTATATTTTGAAATAATCTCAAGTTGTAAAAACCCCTCAAACTTCAGCTCTGATCTGCAAGAGACAGCTGCAAGCAGTATTTTGTGTATTAGAAAATGTTTACTTTTTGCCTATGCAGAAATATTAGCAGGGCCAGACTCCCAGCACATGCTCAACTCTCAGAGGGCTAAATCCCATTTAGACCTGTTGAAATTCTTCTTAATGCAAGTCAAGCCGCCAGGTCAAAGTCCCACCACAGAAGTCTCTTCTATCCTGGTGTGTGAGGCTTGTAATATGCATGATGTGAGGAAAAGAGGTTGTCTCATGGACAATATCATACCAGTGGTTATAAAACATTCACTGGATTTGTAATGGGGAAACAATAGGTAAGTACATTTCCATTTAATATAAATAATAAGCAATTATATTACATTATAAATAAATTTTTTTATAATGGTCCACACAGCCTTCTTTTTTCTATGTACTATTTTCTACTGAAATGAGAAAATGAAAATTATACTGTATCTATTGCAAAATAGTGTACTTACATACACAGAGGAGATAAAGTTTTAATAAGAACTGCTTAAGGGATGCAGTAATTTTACATGTATTTTAAGAATTATATGCACATTAAGAGACAAAGCTAGTGTGATAAAATTATTAGTTTATTAATATAATTATGCATAATTTACAGTGTATAGTAATGTCACAAACAATTATTTGTAGTTAACTAAAATGTAGTCCTTTTTTAATATGCCTATTTATTTTAAGCAGTATATTTTAGTGCTATACCCTTTGTAAAATTGTCAGTTCTCTCCATAAGTTGTGTTGGACTCTGTGTCCTTTCACAGCACTGTGACTTCCAGATGTCTGAGCTCTGGGTTGCTTCCTCCTCACACCCTGCTCTGGAATCTGTTGAACGGAGGAAGCTTAAGAAAGCTTATGGAACTTTCTTGTCAGTCCTGTGGGGCCTGCTGTGGCTCCAGCTGTTGGCAAGGGCACATCCAAAACTGCTGCCTCCTTTCCCAGAGGAGTGAGGGAAGTTTTTCTGTGGTGGTGGGTATTTAATGGTGCTCCAGAGGGATGGCACTCACCCTGTTGTTTCAGCTCAGTGTGATGTTGGACGTGATTCCCATGGAACCTGAGAAAGTTCTCCGGCTTTTCCTCCCAAATCAGTTTTTCTTCCCAGAGTGGATTGAGTTGATCAGGCTCAGCATGAGACATCTCCATGCTCAGGGTGTGGGATGCAGAAGTTTTGGAAGGGAGCACCCTGCCTGTCCCAGCCTTTTGGGGATGAGTGGGAGCTCAGCAGGCAGACAGGGCAAAACACACGCAGAGCCCATGGAGCCCATGGATTTTGTGTCTCTGTGTCACTGTGAGGTCTGAGGGGATGCAGGAGGCTGCCTGCTTAACCCTTCTGAAAGAGGAGTCCCTCAGTATCAAGTTACCACATGTCCCTGCTTGTCACCAGCTGCTTGATTCAGCTGATAATGATGATGGTCCCATAGGGTCAGGATTGCTGAAATCCAAATTTAATCAAAATGCTTCGGTCCATTGCAGGGGTTGTAGGGGTAGGATAATGGGAGAAGTTGCAGCATTTGCCTGACTGCAGGAAGTCATGTTTGACCTTGGCTAGTTATCATTTCAGCATCTGTTGTTGTCCGAGTACATGGAAACTGTTTCCCTGCTCTATCCTGTGAAATGGTTGAGCGCACAGAGCACACTCAAGTGTGAAGAGCTGTTGGGACACTTTGCTGTCTTCATTGCTTGGAAACATAAACAGGTTTTGAGAAAAAAATTGGAGCTTTGATTTTCTTTCAAATTTGGTTTTTGGGGTTTTTTTTTTGGCATTCTTTCCTTTAAGGTAGTTTTTGATTATTCCTATGTGGATGTAGTATAATTTAGTAGTACATCTTTGTCTTAGCATTTATTAGTATACGATTGCTAATACATCTTCATATATTTGAAATATAACAAGTGGCATATCGGTCACCTCTCTCTGCAATTGTTTTTCCAGTTCCTGTTCTTCAGTAAGCTGACAGAAGGGAATTATATTTGGGTTCCAGAGCTGAGCAACCATTTACAATGCAATTTTACATTGGAATGGTTCTAAAATACAACACTCTAGCTTTGAAAAAAAAATCCCCAAACCCAACAATTTTCCCCTTTCAAACTGACAAAAAAAGATACCTTACAGAATGATAAAATCAAAGGTATGGGAAGGTCCATGAGGAGATCTCCAGCCCAAGTGTCAACCACAGGAGTTTTGAGTGTCCTCAAGGATGGAGATCCCACGGCCTCTCTCTGAGCATCTATTCCCATATCTGACTTCCGCCACTATAATTTATTTGCTTCCACATCTACAGATGGCATTTCCTGTGCTACCACCTGCTCCTCTTGCCTTTCTACTTCAGAGGAAGGAGAGTTATGAAGACTTCAGGAAGATGAGAGTGGATTTGTTGTGGTTTATCCAATGTCAAAATAATTGTCTTTAATCTTGTTCTCAGAAAAAAATGCCTGACTACATGGTTTTGCTGTGCTTTTTATTGGTGAATAACTTTTTCTCTGGAAGTAAATGGAGTAAAGATAATATACATATTATACAAATAAGAAAACAGTGCATGTGAAACCAAATAGACTGATGTCCAAGTAATGTAACCCATAAAATTATTGCAAGCAAAAAAATTAATATAGTTCCATGTGTATCTTTGAGGATATTCACTACAAAACAGAATACTACATAGCTCACCAGTTCTCTGATCAAGTCCCTGTGAAAGACTCTAGTATTCCTTGTAATGCCATCTGAAATTATCCAGAGAAAATCAATAATACAACTACAGTCTGCCTCTAATCCTACTTGCATACACTGATTAAGTTATTGTCATTGCCTAACTGAGCTGTATTTAAGGAATGTCCTGCCAAATAACATTTATTCAGAGAAATGGAGGAGAAAGGGCCAGAATTTGGTTTGCAGTTGTTGATGCCAGATTGTTCCTGAAACTGGTCCAGCTATTTCTGAAAGAAAGGGTAAAATGCCCTTCCATTTTTAGGAGAATGGAGACACTTTTGAAGATGATTCTGAACTTTTTAAAACAAATGAACAAAAACCCAGAAAATAATTCTTTCATTGAAGAATTTTATTATATATTCTTGATTTGGTTTTAAGGGAAAACCTGAAACACACTGCCAGTATTTTTTTTCTTTTTACTTTTACTGGTCTAGCCTGAGAAGAAGGCAGCAGAATACAGGAAACACATGTACAGGTTTGTTAAAATGCATACCTGTGATCCAGTCGCTAATGTCAACATTTTGAAATGAAGATTGCAAACCTGGACTGGCTATTGACGAAAGTCTTAAAATTACTAATGGATCATCAAAATATTTTGCAGTACTTGGAGAAGGAGTAAATCCTGCCTATTAAAAGAAGGATCAACAGATAAATTATGTTGTAAATAACCCTTTGAAGGCAGAATTTTCAGGTCAGTAATGAACTCTGTCCATATAAAAAGCCCCAGTAAGAACCTGCCTCCAGAATAAAGCCAAATGCACTCAAAATGGAAGCAAGGATTTTCAGACATCTAGACAAACCACTTCAGAGAAAGCAGGCAAAGGAGCAAGTGGTTTTTCAGTGTCGTGTTTGAAATATGTGGGTAAAAGAAAAGAAATGCATCCGTGTAGTTCAAGTTCCAAGAGCTTCCCTAACAAAGCAGACCAGGATGATTTTAACTAAAAGTCCTCATCCTACAGTCTTTCATTCTCACCACCACCACTTCATTACAGACTCACCACTGTGATGTCTGTAGTCACTGTCAAAACCAGGAGGGGCAGAAGAATTTTGGAATTTTCAAGCACAGTCTGCTGGGCTTGAGGAAGCAGGAGAGAAGGCAAATATTTCTCTTGGGCCACCTAGAGACCTGCATTCTGTTGAGGAAAATAGCAAACCGCTGCCTTGCATTCAGCTCTGTAGTTTCAATATTTGGGTTAAAAGGCTTCAATCAGTGTTTGGGTTTGTCTGCATCTCTGCCAAGTGGTAATGAGAGCAAAACCAGATTGTCCTTGCTGCTCCCAATAGATGAGAGGTAAAAAGTGTTGTGTCACAAAAAAAGGGAAAATTAAAGTGGTGTTGCTCATATTCAAAGTGGCTGTAAGTGGAATTCTATGGTTTGCAGACCAAGGAGCCATTTTTTCCTTGATGTGTTTTTGCTGTGTTTTTTTTTTAAGGCAGGGAGGAGCCAATTTGCAGTGACCCAGCAAATGCCAGAGAACAATTTTCTGTGGTGCTTTGGTCTCTGCCAGGACACAATTAAACTTGGTGGTTTGGTGGTTTGTTTGACAATTAAAAGGGGGCAGGCTAAAAAAATGTACAGGGTTCATTTAACAATTTATCACTTGTATTCCCTTCATCATTTTCAAGGACCAGCTGAAAATCAGAATGGTCTTTCTACAGAGCTTATAGTTGCAAGTTCAGTAATTTCTATCCCTGTTTCTACGCTCAGCTCTCTTTCTCTTAGTTTATTTGAATTACTTCAACAAAATTTCAAAATGTACAGAGGAAAAATAATGAGTGGGGGTGTGTGTGTGTATCATTAGAAGATATCAGTGCAAATAAATGTGAGCTGCGACTTGTATGAGTTAAAATGCACTCATAAAGATGCAAATAATGTTATCCTGTCTTGAACCAAAAACACAGATGTAGTAGTATAACCACAAGAACATACAAGGATTTTGTAGGCAAACATAGTGTATAAGCACTGTCAATGAATATGAGAAATGAAAGTAACTAGTAACTAGGAGCAAACAGTAGCATTGTTGTACTTGAAAGCGTGTGTTGCATGTGGCAAAGAGTTTCTAAGCAAAGAAACACAGGGACAGCAAATGGGCCAGGCATGCTAGTGAACACAGAGGAGAGATTACTCACAAAACCCAAACCAAGCAACATTGGCAGCCGATGTGATCCTCTGGCAATAATGGGGAAGTGACACAGAAAGGAACAGGAGAAAGGCACAGAAAATTTCCTGATTCTGTGCTTAGTTCTCTTATCAAGGGTCTCCCAAGCCTGAACCACCTTAACTCTCTGAACTGTGATCTCAGCCAGGTAATGGTTTCATCAAACTACCTCAGCCATCAGCACTGGCTTCCTGGCTTCTGCTCCCTGGCATTGCACACCCACAGCTAATTTAGGGTAACTGTTGGGAACAGCAGTTCAGCATATGGAGTGATAAGGAGGGAAGACAGCAAACATAAACATTTAACACAAGTGGATTTGCAATGAATGAATTTAGTAATAAAGTTTTATTTTAAACTGAATGGACTTGTGAATTTCCAAAAACACTTGTCACAGTAATCTCTAACTCCCTGTTAAAGATATATACATATAAATACATAATATATTCAGTACAGCACCATGTCCTGTGCACCCAGCCTAACAAAGCTGCCAGATGCATTGCACTTAAAGATCCACAGCAAATCCATACCCTCTTCCTGCCAGCTACAAACACAAGGCAATAGCTCAAATGCAAAAGCTTACTCTGCATGGTGTTTGGACTCCCAGGTGTTCAGAATGTCCTCTTCAGGCACAGATGTAAAGACACAGGACACTCCTGAGCTGACTCAGAGCAGCAGAAGGGAAATGACTGCCCTCTGGAAGTATTGGAAGAATAACCAAAGCTGCTGTCTCTTTATGACTCTGTTCTGGGGTCTGAGTGGGAGCCACTCTGGGCTAGTTAAATTACCTGAGGTTGTCTGTTTATTGCCCTCTATTAACAGATAATGATGCTGGTAGTGGTATAAGCTCCAGCTCCTTCACTGGCATATAGAGGCTGCTTGGCTTACAGAAAGGTCTGAATGTGATGGAGGAAGCTCCTTACCTCTTCCCAAGGAAGTCAGTGCAGGGAAATTCACATGGCACAATTTGGGTTAGTTTTAATTTTTCTCCATCAGTTTTGTGATAAGCCAAGACAATAAACTCTAAGAAGTCGTAAACCAACAATTTCAGCAGTTCATTTGTCTGTGAGGGAGAGTTTAGAGCATCAGTATTGGTAACTCTCTTCCCCAGATTTCTAAGTTTGGGGTAACATTCTCACACTGACTACCATCTCCACCAAAGGATCCCTGCCAGCCCTGGTTTCTGTGAATCAGAGTAGCTATTGGTCAGGTGTCCCTGTGCCTTTGTGTCTCCTGTGACCAGCACTTATAACCCTCAGCCATTCCCTGGACAAGCTTTCCTTCATTTGGAAGAAAATCAGATATTTGCTTGAAGCAAAATGGGAAATTTTTCATAAAAAGATATATAAACTTCATTGCTGTGAGAGCTGTCATTTTCTTGATACACCAAAGACCCATTGAGGTCTCCTGGGTGGGGTAACATTGCTCACAGGTATAGCCTGTAAGTAATTTTAATTTTCCTCATGTATTGTGGTTCCTCTGGACAGGGAGAGATTGGAAGACTTGCAGCAGGTAGGTGGAAGAAGTAATTTTTTTTACCTTTAAAAGGTAGAAAGGATTTGACACACTCTGCCTACTCCATTCTTTTTTTTTTTTTTCCCTCTTGCTCCTGGACAAGCGGTCATGATTTAAAGTTATTTGCTGGGAAAAGTAATTTTTATAAATTACCTAATGGTTCAGAGAAACCAATTGTGAAATATTAATGTATGGTACTCGTATAAAGGTTTTAAGACCATGTCATTCAGTGATTATATAAAAATTAACTGAAAAATTGTGTCCTGAATAGGATCCTTGTCTTCCAGCAAAGAATTTTGGAAGGGTAAAAACATGAAATGTGTCTCCTTATTTCCCTCTTGGTAGTGGACTCCATGATGTATCTGCAGCCTTCCTTGTGGTACAGGACCTTGTAAATATTTGTCCTTATTATGGAGCTTATCAAAACAAGAGAATGGCAAGAAATGAAATGCAGTCATTTGCTGGTTTGTGCTACTAATATAAACTACTGCAACTTTCAGGAGACCACATTTTAACTCCTCAGGTATGGCATTGTTTGATATGCAGTGATCAATTTCATATGTTCCGCCTTTTCAAAAAGACTTTATAACAGGTTCATTTATCACAAATCACTATTTATATCATTAATCAGCAAATGAAAGCAATTGTCTTTAGTAAAGTCAACCAACCTTGGAGAATGGAATCAGATAAAAATTAACAACTCAATGTAATTGTCCTCTATCAGTCCTTCTTTCCTACACCTAATTAAGGTGATTGAATCTTCAGCAATACTGGGGACAACAAATATTTAAGTCCATCCTCAGCATTTTTTTAGATCTTCCCCAGTCTGTAAGCTTTCAGTTTTCCTGGGGTCAATGTTAAATCCTGATTGTTAGCTGTTTTTTATTCACAGGCATATTTAACCTATCCTTATTGCTTGCTTTTTATTAGTGGTTAAATAGGTGATCCTCCACAGCCTCCCAGGGTTTGTGTCCTTTTTGTATCTCTTTTTCCTTGCATCCCTTCATCATTTTCAGGGACTAGCTGAAAATCAGAATGATCTTTCTACGGTGCTTATAGTTGCAAGTTCAGTAATTTCTATCCCCATTTCTAAGCTCAGCTCTCTTAATTTATTTGAATTACTTCAGCAAAATTTCAAGATGTGCAGAGGAAAAATGACAGCCACCATGCAGCTGAGAGCTCTTGAAATGTGGTCTTCAGGGTCAGGAATGTCATGTCTTCATTGGCCTTGTCAATGGGTGAAGGTTTGTCCGTGAAACTCCAAAGACTCCAAAGGCTAAAGCGCAAGCACAGCTCTAAGTCCACAGACTTAGAACATTTAATTCCTTAATTCCCTTTCAACACAGAGGATATAGGATATCTCTCACTCAGATTTTCTTCCTAGATAACTTGGTAACACCTGCTTTTTTTGAACCCTTTAAAAAAGGATTTTGAACCCTTTAAAAAGTTATAACTGCATTTGACCAACTGGAAATTGTTGTAATAAGTGAGCTTCTTACCACCAAATTGGTGATGTGAATGTCAATAAACTTACTCACTTCCTCTTCAAACTGCAGACCTTCAACACTTAATGGGAAATCTGTAAACAGAGGGTGCCCCCTGCCAACATCTCATGATTTAAAGCAAAATCAACTGACAATTCACAGTTTAGTTGATTTCTTTCAGGTCACACACAGATGTGGGGGCAGAGGGTTTCCAAGCATTTAGCTACATAAAAGTGATTTTTTCCAAGCTTTTAAATATCTTTTTAATCTACATCGTGGACATAAAAAGCCACGGCTAGCAGCAAGAGTTAGTGGGAGTATCATTAATTCAGCCAGGACAAAAGGAAAGGATTTCTAGTGTGTGCAAGGCAAAAAAAACCTTTTCAAACATGCCACAAAATACAAGCCTGTCCCAAAGAACCACAGTGCCCTAGTCATGGAGAGAAGGCAGACTTCTGTGGAAGGGAGCTCTTGGAAGCAGCTTTCCTCTTGTCCTTGGCTTGTGTTTCTCCTCAGAGAATCTGAGCCAGCTGCTCTTTTTCTAGGAACCGAGAGAGAGAGCCCAGTGGCGTCTGTAATAGGGATGTATTTACACATCACTGGGATTTAGCTGGAGAAAAACAGTGGGACTGTCTACTGCTGCTGTTCTGGGGCATCAGGTCAATACTCTGGATGCCCTAAAAGAAAGAGCACTTAATTATGGTCTCTGTCCATTGCTCTAGGAGGAATTTCTCTGAAAGAACCAGAGAAACCATGAAAGGAGACATAGTTTTTGTCTGTCTTTTTAGTACTGGAGAAATGAGAACCATCACCTGCCATAAGCATTATCACTTGGAGTCTGGCTGTGTTCCTGTCCAGGGATGGATCTGAAATAAGTTCTGGGAAGGGGAACAGAGGAGACCCCAGAACAAGCATTGACATCAGTCCATGCTGTAATTGTTCCCTATTGTCTTGCAGTGGGGACTTGACAGCAAAATCTTTGGTTGTTATTAAGGGACTGAACCTGTTTCAGGCTTGAGTATCTCTAGGCAATGAAACCACCCACTACAGAATTTCTTTATGAAAGATTGATGCCAGCTTATGTTAAACAACTGCTTATTGCAAACCTTTACACTGCACATTGGGACGTCTTTCAAAATATGCTGGAGAGCTCTGAATCCACGTGTGATTTTACCCTCCTCATTTTCTCCCTCATGTCTAGACCTGCACCTGAAGTATGTGAAAATTTTTTTTTCCTTTATTTTATTAAATGGGAAAATGGTTGACAAAAACCAGGGTGAGTGGAACCCTTCAGAATTCATTGCCTGCTTTGGAGATTAATTATACTGCAGAGAGCCAGGAGATGAGGATATCTCTTCTGCAAATTGAACCTTAGCAATGCGTAACTGAACAGCTTTTTTTTTTTAAATGAAGGATAGTTATAGTCATCCCTACAACTCTTTCAACTACATTATTAGCCAGATTTTTCTCTTTTCTTAATAGGAAAATGCTCCTCTCCTGTAATTTCTGTCATGGCTTTGTGCCAGATCACTGTGGCAGCAAATTCCTCATGCCTCATCAGAACCTTGGTAGCTTAGCCATCGTCCCAGAGATAAGGTGTCTTTTTTCCATCTTGTGAAGTTGACCAGAGATTTCCCCCAAAAGGCCCAGGGGAACGTATGTCCCTGAAGTGTTTCACAGAGCAGTAGATGAAATACCTGACACAAGCAGCAAGCAGCTTGTTCAAATCTGGTTCCATGGTTTCTTGTTTATCCTGAAGAGGTGGAATAATCTGTATTCTTCAGCTGGGAGCTGGGAAGGATCTTTCTCCTTTTCTAGCAGACGTGCGGGGCAGGTTGTCAGCCCAACTACCTTGCTGAGTCCCAGGAGAAGTTTTTTCTCTGACGCACTCTAAATCCCTGCACAGAGTGAAAGTTAAAAAAAACCAAATAACAATTTCTTATTAACAGGTTACAGTGACTAAGGAGCTGAAAAACTTCTGCAACTCAGTCTCCACAGAGATGCTTCCTCCAGAAAATCTTATGGAACATCTTTTTTCAAATGCTCTTAGACTTGTCAGAGTCTCTTAAAGGCATAAATTAAAGGAGTCTGGTTTTTACCTCAGTCACACAGTCAGGATGCCATTATATGAAATGTAACAAGGAAAGGGGAAAAAACCAAATTTTTGTTTTTTGCATACTTGAGAATATTTTCAGCATTTCAGCGTTTTAGAGGCTGTGCAATCCCTTATATAGGGCTTGTCAAAGTAGGTTTATTCCTACAGAAAAACCAGTGATGAATATATTTTACTGGGCATTAGTAAGATTCAGTGTGCAAGATTTCATCCCTAATTCCTTCTGAGCAAACCAGCGCAGCAGCCCTATATTTTTATGCAAGCTCATGAATTTTGCCCTTCATTAGCATTGTATCTTGGTTGTGTTCCACTAAAATACTCCGGATGACTTACAGCACAGTTGAAAACATTTGTTGAATTAAACAATGTTACTCATTTCTTTTGGATTGCTGAGGTTGGTTTAGGTTTTTGATGGGGTTTGTGTGATTCTGTTTTTTTTTTCCCCTGTCTGCTGCTATTCTTTAAAATCAACATATTTGTGATGAAGGATAATAAAATATGCTTGTGTTTAAATCCATGTCTTTAGGAGGATTTTGTGATTCTTAAGATTTGACAAAATGTGCTGTGCTTAGTTTAATAATACTGTATTATTGGACATTTTTTTCTAGGATCAGTGTGTTTCTTTCTACCCTGAATTTTGACTGAGGAGTCAGATATTTTTCTTCCAGTCAAAAAAAGTCAACTGTAATTTGGGCAGTAATTAAATACAACCTGCTATAAGCACAGTTCTTTACCAGCCCTGAAATGGAGTGGTCAAGCAGATATTCAACCGCTGTCTTCCTCTGGAGTCCCGGCTCCTGTCCAGGCATAGTCTCCAGGGCAGTAGATTGACATCAGTGCAGATCCTTGAGAGTGGAGGTTGCTTAAACATTGTTTAAATTGCTTAGAAACCCTGAGTTATAACTCCATATGGTGATGCCTTAAACAGATGTTCTTCCTACATTTTTAGGAATGTTGGAAAATCTACTTGAGTTCACCAGGTAGATGAGCTGCATGTTCCGCAAGTATATCACCACTGCACAAACCACAACCCTGTGCTGGATGCTCGATGACCTTCCAGAAAGTGTGTGGCATCAGCATTAACTTTCCTGTAGCATTTTCCCAGTTGGACATCTGTCACAGTAACACTACTCTGGTCAATAAATAACTAATTCTCAGCTGTCTACCTTCCTCCACCAGCCATGGTCTCCCTCACTTGTACTGATGTTTTCTCTCATGTTCCTATCTTTTTTATTTCTGAACAATTCCGAGCTTTCATCTCATTTTGCACAGAAAATTGGAGTGTGAGTCCAGACTCCCCAACTACCTAGTCCTTGAATATCCATTCAAGCTTTTCTAGGTCTTCTTGGAGCTGCTGTCCTTCCTGTCTAGTGAGTACAGATAAGGAATCTGAATGACCTGCCTTGCCAGACCAGGAGAGACACAGATGCTGAGCTTGCAGGTCTCATACATGAGTGGACTCTTCCTATCTGTTGGTCAGACTGTGGCATCTTATTCTTGGTGTCTCAAATTAGCATAGGCATTGGCTGGCACACACAAGCCTTTACCAAAGCTGCTGATCCCAAAAACTCTCAGGAGGTTTGGATTGTATGTACTTACAGTGCAATTTTTCCCTGATGCAGGTGCCATGCCTGACATAGCTGCAGTTACCTGGTGTAACCTCAGTGCTTGTGACAGTCTCAACCCTGTTGCTCACCTTGTTGCTCACCTTGATGCAGCCAGTATGACATTCTCCTTTCCCACCAGTCTTGATTTCAGGGGGTCATACTCTGAAATGCTTCATTGCTGCTGTGTTTGCTACAGAGGATCTTATTATGTTCTCCTGTATTCAATATACTTAAAATACAACGATTTTCCCAGACTGCTCATCTTTCATCCTTCTTGTATGCTGGAGCTTGCTTTCTGTATTTATTTAGTATTTCATCAACAAAGATTTAAACCCAGGGATCCAGCAGTAGCTTTTCTCCAGACTGCATCTCAAGTGACTATTACTAAAAGTAACAGGTAAACCCTAAAATAAATTTCAAATAAGAAGGCATTTCATCTTCTCTGTTTTCATAACCGTATTCTCTGTTTTAAGTCTAATCTGAGAGAGATTTCTTTTTACTATAAGGATTTGCATATGGATAGTGTTATTTTGCAGTACAGTGATTGCTTTCAGTCACCTCAGTGGAAGTTCCAGGACTTTTTTTTGCCTTAATCAGTCTGTACTGCATGTTAGATGATCAGGACAACAGAAAGATAGGATTTCTTTTCTGGTTCTGTTAGTAGATAAGGACTAGAAGGGACTTACTTGGTCTTGCATAATGTTCATCACAAGGTATTACTAAGTTCAAAGACAACCTCCAAGCAAAAATGCAACATTTCCAATGATTCACAGTCTTTCTGTGTATGGAAAAATAAACAAACCAAACTTCTTCAGACAGGGCATTATTTGGATAAGTTTAGCTCTCAGTGGTATGATATTGTGGTTTATTTTGCATGTGTATGTTTTTTCTCAGTAAAACTCTGATCATCAACTTAAGATACTTTCATTGCTGTACTCAAAGTGCTGAGTGCAGCATCCTACTTTTACAACTAATGTCTGTTTCCAAAAGAAGTGAAATTTGGAGTGAGCAAAGGTCATGCTTTGTTGTTCAGTTGACCATTTTTTATACCCAACTTGGAAACTATTGTATTTCCCTTCTCTGAATATGTAATTAGCAAACTAATTATTACTGACATTTTATGAAAAAAATGGTGATTAAGAGGGAGGAAGAGGAGACAGCAGAGCAGGTTCTAGTATCTGACTGTCGAAAGTACAAAAGCCCAAAACAAAATAAAAGAGCATTTATGAAATTGTGACATGTTCAGAAATTCCACTTTTGGTTTTTTGTATGCTCCCAACACCTCTGTGCAGGTGAAATTGTGTAAGTCGTCTTAGGGTAAGCCAGTAGAGACAAGACACAATTTCCAGTAAAAACTCCATAAAAATTTATTTGTGCAGTTCTTAAGCAAAACTGAGGCAGTAATGGGGTGAATGACCACTTATAATAATTATTTTAATTTATTGTAAACCAGGTATATCTGCACTGGTGTCTTCAGTTAACTTTCCAGTGTTGTCTTTAAGCCACTCAAAATAATTTTGCCATCAGAAGTTTGGGGGTTGATTTTGGTTTTTTTTCAGCACTATCTGGAGCCTTCACATCACAGTGAGTGAGTACATCTCTAGCAGATACTTTTTCACACCTGCTGTCACCTTTGTCTCCGCCTAACTTACTGCACAGACATCCTAAATTTTTCTACCTTTCCTAAAATTTTTGATATAGCTTATCAACTTCCTTGCAAGGAATTTTTCTTTTAGGATTCATCTCCAAGAAACTACTTTTAAGACCATCTGCTGTCAAAAATTTATTTGGTGAGGTAAGCTTTTCTTTGAAGAACATTTCACAGAAAATGTAATGTCAAATGAAGCAACAATTCTACCCTTGTTTTTGAAGCCCAAAGTGTCTTTGACATTGTCCCTGTAATTATATCATGAAAGAGATGTGTAGTATAGCCATGTTTTCTCCCCCAGTAATATATTTTCAGCTGAAGTAGGACAGAAAAGGTACTGCTCTACATGCTAAGAATAAATAACAGAACCCATGTTCTGCTTTTCAGATGGAGTCTCTAAAGGTGGGAAGCTTCACTGCCACTGAGGACACTGAGGAAGCTGGTGTGATCCTGAGCCATGGAGCCTTGCATAGAGACCAGGTGTGTTATGTCAGCCTGACATCATTCTACATGCACATGGTATTGGCGACTCCAGAACATGGGCAAAGGAAGCTCACGTCTGCCAGGAAAATCCTAATTACTGAAGGTGTCCCCTCTGCTGCGTGACCTGAAAGGTCTGAGCTGTCACTGAGCTCAGTCAACCCCGGGTGATTTTTGCCATTTTAATAATTTAAGACTGCAGAGTTCAGGATCCAGCAAGTCCATAAGGGGCTGGAGTGGCATTTACTGGCAGAAACAAGGGCAGAGCGAAGGCAGAGAGGTTGGGGATGAGGAAGAAATGGGGGAAAAAGTACCTAGACCAGGTCTTCCTTCTCTTCACAGCAGTGAGATGCTGGAGCCCACACTGCAGCCCAATGGAAAAGGAAATTTGGAGATTTGGGAATATGCCTGAACAGAAGGATTTAACATTTCCATTGGGTGAAATTCCTTGGAACTGCTTTGTTTGAAAGCGTCCAAATGTATTTGAGGGCCTCATCAGAGATGTAAGGAATATTTGACCCTTTGTCAATCTCTAGTGAAGATGGCCTTGTCAAAGTTTATACCTCATGGAACATCAGTTTCTTCAGCTGGAATGTTTTGAACCCATTGGAACACTTTGGTGCTTCAATGTGTGTCAGCAAGAAAGCAAAACAGGCATCAAGGCATGTTTTTGGTGAGATGTGTTGCCCACTTCAGTTTGCTTATGGCCATTGGTATCTGTCTTCTTCTGCACATCTGGATTTAAGAACAGCCTTAATAAGAAAAGTGGAATTGATTTGGAATTTGAAACACCAGTCTTCCTATGCATGTTCATCAGGTATAACCAATGGAAATAGAAGTGTAAAGCAGACATTTTTGCCAACTCAAATTCTAAAGTAGGTCAGAGTCCTGTAGGATGTACATATTTTAGTTTCCCTCAACCTCTCCCTTCCAACCCCCTTGAACCTTTTAGAACCAACTTAGCTTTGGCAAAATCTTGTTAAGAAACAAATAATAGAAAAAACTTCAGCTAGATATTAAATCAGTGATATTTTACAAAAATGAGCCTTTTTTTCCCATTCAGTGCTGTTGGAATTGCTACTTTTGCAACATCTGTATAGACACAGGACTTCCAGATCTGCTTAAGTAGATCTGTTTTTTTAATTTCCACTGTACATGTGAGGGGATAAGTAGGTTACTATTTGTGAGATTAATGAAAAGCTTCAGTTTAGAAGGCTGTTTTGTATTAGATGTCTTAATCCAATTTTCTTTATTGGATTTGTAAATGAAAATAAATTCCCTTGAGCTCAAATAATAAAGGACTAAAATAAACCTGGTGCACACACAACTCAAACTAATAATAAAGAACAAGCAGCATCAGTTTTAAAAACTGATTTGTCCTGAGCAGTGTTTCCAGGGACCTGGAGTTCTGTCTGCTACACAGCTACTGCCAGAGAGATCTGAACTTGAAGATGCTGTGTGGAAATTTCCAGTCTCTTCAGTTTTACTTTATTTTTGCATGTTTGAGATGTTGTCTCCCTTGCTGAATTTTGATTCCCCTGAGATGTTCTTGAGATGTGGATCTATCTCCTTCTTGGAATGTGTCAATATCTTAATATGTCTTTCAAAACGTTCTAGTTATACATGGTGGTGAGTTTTGTTTGTTTGGTTTTTTTCCTCACAAATTAGTTTCTTTCTTCTGGGAATTTAAGTTTCTTTGTTTTAAATATAGCTTTTTATTCACTGCTATATGTTTTGGTAGAAATGATTGATGTTAATTTAATGTCTCTATTTAGGTAATTATCAGAAGTTTTAAATATTTATAACAAATATTGGTAGAAACTCCTGCATTCTTAATCTGAAATGGAAGATGAAAGTTTTGGCAAATCTGAAGACCCTTACCTGAAATGCATCTGAAAATTACAGTACAAATGTTTTTCTTTTCTTCAGACTCTGGGGATTGAATGCATCCACATATCGTTAGCCAAAAAAACCCAACCAACCAACCAACCAACCAACCAACCAACCAAAAAACCAAAGCACATTTTGCATTTCATTCCAACAATGTACTATAATCACCGATCTGACCCAAAGTCTTTGCCTGGTCCCATCAGCCTCAAAAATACTTGGACCTGTAAAAGGGTTTAATCGTTTCATTGAGTCAAGATCCCCATGAATATATAACTCACCTTACTGTGAGTAAAATGTTCACATTCTGTGAGATGCTGAATTCATTTTGAGATCTGTGATTAATTTGTATCAAAGTTTTGTTATTGCCAATGCTTCCCAGTGCCAGGTGTGAGTTATGGCTGAAATTCTTTTAGAGTATTTGGCAGGACTGTGTGAAGTAATTATAAATCATATGGACCATACTGAGCCTTGAGAGAAGAAAAATCTCAAGAATTCTTAAATACAAACCAAATCCCCAAACTTTTAAAATGTCAATATTAAAGTGTTCTGAAACAGAATCAAACCAGCTGTTTTAGTGGAACTTTTTGCCCATGAAGAGCTTTACTTTCTATTGGCAGGTTTTGTTATTTCTATGTTATAGCCATTATTATTACCTATAAAATTCAAAGAGTTTGCTTCCTTTTATTTCCTTGTCTTCTTAAAGAAGTAAATTCTGGCAAAAAGAAGCAGGGAAGGAGGCGATTTAATTCCCTGCTCTTAATAGTATTGCAAGTGAAGCATATGTAAATTCCTCAAAGAAACTTGTGTCATGTTTAAAACATGTGGAAGGACATATCCATCAAGGTGAAGAGGAGACAGGTAATAGTCCAGGTAAACAACTGTTTACCTAGAAGGCCCTAGAACAGCAGTTTATATATTGCTGGGAGAAGAAGAGAAGATGTCTCACCTTCTTCTTGGCAGAATTGTCCCTGAAGCACCTTTGGTTGCTCTAATTATGCTTTGGGGAAAAACTTCTCTTGGTTGTATTTTCAGTTAATGCTTTTCCCATGTTTCATGCCACACTCGGTGTGAGCATAATCCAAGGATGGATCAGTACTGGCTGCCTGGGCTATTGGATGGAGGAGCACACTAATCCTGGCAGATCACTTTCCTTACAGCTATGTCACACACAGGTATTACTGACTTCAGCCAGGTAGCATGACCATCTGGAATAGACTGTAAGCACAGGTTAAGCTCTCACTTGATTTTAAAAATAAATATACTTGTTTCAAGTTACTGTAGTCCAAAATATTAAGCTCTTGCAACATTTAGTCTTTAGAAAAACATGTTGTAGCAAGTGGCCAGACCTTTCAATACTGTAAAGTCTCATTTGACCTTAAAACAGGTGTTGGTGATGGGTTATAGGCATGTCTGCAGCAGAATTATCATGATGTCCAGGTTTTTATTTCCTTTCTGCTGCCTGAAGTGTGATGGGTCATTAGTGCGGTGGTTTGGGGTGCAGAAGACCAGATACAGGGAATGCTGCCTCTCCTGTGCATGGCTATGTGCTGACACAGAGGCTTCAGAAGCAACCAAAGCAAATTTCTGCTTGTAGTCTTTTATTTTTCTCCCTCTGCCTGTGGGGCAGGGTCTGTCACTTGCAGCCAGCAGGTGCAAATGTGCACATCAGCTGTTCTGTTTTAGCAGGGGTGGTTTCATTGTTCAGTCTGAGTCACTCTCAAACTGCACAACTTTCTTTCATCTTGATGATAAGAATATTTTCCCTACATTTAGACAACCATATTCAGTGATACAGTAACAAAAGTTAACTCTCTTATGCAAATCCTAAGCTATGACTGGTCTAAAGTCCTCCTTTTTTCAAGCAAGAGAAATTGTTCAAGGCTAAACTCTGTTCCTGTTGCCACAGTTATCATAATCCTCTTGTGCAGGCAAACTAACTCTTGGTTTCAAGGTATGTCTGAGTCGGGCACTCCTGTTTGCTGGTGATCTAGAAGTGCGTTCTCTGGCATTTGGCAGCTATAAAAGTGGGAAATCATGCTGTTGAGTGTGGCACTGGAGACAAATTGGTCACCTTTCCTTATTCTTCCAAAAAGGTAGAACTGTTCACACCTCTTTCAGATAACAGTGTTTATGTGTCTGTTTTCTCTCCTTCCACCTTCCTGAAGACATCCACCTCCTGTCCTAGAGGAGCTGTTGCAATCCAGGCATGTCCTTTCCTCTTTGGAATGAGATTCTCCTCTCCAGCTGAGCTTCTATCCAGGCTTTGCAGAATAAATTCAGGTGGAAACTAGAAAAAAGCAGAATGGCCTCCAACAAGCCTGTGCAGCCCTAACAGATACATCTCTTGCAAAGCAGGACAGGATGTGTGGTTTGTGTATAGGCTGCTCCTCGCACAAGCAGGAAAAGCTCTGCTCAAGGGAGTGGCAGATTTGCACTTACAAATTAATTGCCTCTCCTCTGCTAGGGCATGCTTTCCTATTTCACTGTGTACTGTGAATCTGAGTGGAAATATTCCGTTGTTTTGGATGGAAGAGCATTCATATTTTCATACTTTGGTATACATTGGTTGAAGCTGGAAGGAAGATTATGGGTCTAGGAGGAGTGATTGCTTTTATAATGCCAAAGGAGTAGATGTTCAGTCTTTTCATACCTACACAAACCCACATTTGCATAGACTGGTTGTTTCCCAAGCATGTGCTAAGGAATTTAAACCTTCTTTTTGTATGCACATGATAAGAATGCACAATATCTTATTCAGGATATAATGCAGAATAATAAAAGATCATCGGTGTGAGCATCTCTGTCAATTTCATTTTAATTCACACTTCAACTTCAGATCCCTTTAAAACCTCTCTGCAACCAGACTCTTAGCTTGTGAGCACTGGCACAGCTGCACAAGTCTGACCTCTGCTTAAGAAGGACTGCAGGATTTTATTGCCTCAGGTACTCTTGAAACATATTCCACATCCAAGAACATCCAAAATTCTGAAAACACTTAGAATTCCCCCATCCTAATCCAAACCATAGTATCCTGGAGCCTTTGCTTAATTGTGTGCTTGTGCAGAGCAAGAGCTGAGCTGAGATCTCTGGACCCTTGCAGAGCCTGAGGGTACTTTTTGGCAGAGGCTTGATAAAATCATGTGCCAAGTCTGCTGGAAGTCAGAAAATTTTCCATCTTGGCTCAAATCCTGCCAGTGCATTGTGCTTCCTATACATAGAACTATTGGGTTCCATGGATTTGTTGTACGACATTGAATGCCAAATACAATTGTCTGCTTTGTGTGATCATCAAAAAGCCTGGAGCTGCTCCTGACCCTCAGTGGGGTGGTGGGTGCTGTGGAGGGCATTTCAACATCTTTCTACATGACTCTGACAAGTCCAGATGGAGAGCGGTCTGAGACATCAACAGCTGTGCCACAAGAACTAGCAATTTTTGACACAGCAGCATATATGTTTCAGTTAGAGATACAGCTTGCGCTCTGTAGATGCTGTTCCAGCTCTGCAGAGCACCAGAAGAACCCCTACAGACAAAAAATTAATGTGATCCAGACACTTTCAACTTAAGTTTTCTTATAAAAACATAGTTTTGCTCATAGAAGAAGCCTCTGAGAAAAGAATGTATATATAATTTTTTATTGCAAAGTAATGTTTTAATCACATGAATGTAATTGCTTTATGGCATATCTATTTGTATGTATTAAATATTTTTATTGAACAATGGAAGAAAACTATTATTTTGCATATTAAAAATGCAAGGGGTAATATAAAATCTATTTCAAATTCTGAAATGTGAAAGCCAAGTTACAGCTCCTTGTTTTTGTTTTTTTTTTGTTGGCTTTTTTTTTAATTAGAGACAGAAAGGTTGAATGATCTTCCTTAGCTTCCACAACATCTACTATAACAATACAGACCTCATGCTGAGTGACTTCATGTCAAACTTTGGGAATAAATCCCACTTCCCCCATCCTCCTCACAGTCCCTTTTCAATACAGCACCTGAAGACCTGTTCTGTTGTGCATGTAAATTCCCCACAAAGGAAAAAACCAATTTTTTATATGTATTTTTTATAAATGTCCAGATTAGCACTAATAAAAGAGACACAATTCAGGAAATGTTGTATCCCTTTGTAACTTTTATAGGTCCTGACTTTGTCAGTGACAGCCTGAGACACTGTATTCTTAGTTTTCCATCAAATTTAATGGGAAGCTGCCTGTCAGTTCTAGCACAGACTCTATCTTGTATTAGCTGATCAGCTCTAAACTTTATTATTGAAAAGTCAGTGGTGTCTGATTTATTCCTGTCTCCATGTGTCACTGCTGATTTGGGAAAGTAAAACTTTTGGGAAAGAGTTTGCCTTTCAGAGGAATATCTGACCTTCTACTCCTAAGGCATAACTGAGCTGCCCAGAAGAGTTTGTTGAAGTTCAGCAAAAATGAATCTTTTAACTTTCAGTCTGATGTGAGACACTTCAAGAACATAAGTTTTCCAGCCTCACTGGCTTTCCAGAGAGTGGCAGTTACCTCCAAATGGACATATTTATGGGAAAAACTGTTGTAGGGTGGAGGTTTTGATATTTCATTGGCTAGATAGGAAGCAAGCACTGCTTAAACATAAGATCTTCAGCTCCTTTTGAAAAAATAAACATATCTAGGACAAAATAGTCTAAAGCTGGTTTTGCTGTAATTACAGAAACTGGAGGCATAAAGAAGGCAGAAACAAAACCTTATTTTCTGCTAGAGTACCTTGAATCCATCAGAACTCTGCCTTTTTCCTGATGGATCTTCAAAGCTAACCAAGGACTGACTGTGTAGGGAAATTTGGTAGGACTGGTCACAGTTCTGGAGCTTCACAGGTGTTGATCAAGGAGAGCTGCACAGGATGGAATAGGACACAAGCCATGCCATGGAGTTTTCCGCACACTTAGTCAGGGTGCTGACTCTTTGCCCAGCATTCAGAGAAAATGAACGGGTGACACAGGAATTACCATGGTGGTGTTTTTTTGGGTTGCTCAGAAATAGCCAGCGAGTGATGTGAGCGTGCCAGGGATGAAAAATACTTGGATCCAGGGAGAATCACAGTCCTCTCTCACTTTTTGGATCCACAAAACCCAGTGAGGCTCAATTCTTAAGTCTGCTCAGTCATCTCCTGATTGGATTTTATCAGTCCATTATGAAGGCGACATCTGCAACCTTATCTATTCTCTCAACTCAAACCAGCAAAAATAGTGACATTCTGGAATATATTCCCCAGGAAATACCTCTGGTGCCTGACTTTTCTCATAGTAACAGTGACCTGTTTGCGTGAGGGGAGAGACAGAGCTTTGGCTGGCCCCTGACAGGTACACGGTGTTGTGTACAAACAGACAGGGTGAACTGCTGCTGTGCTTCTACCAGTCTTGGCGACAGGGAGAAAATGCTCCAGATGCCACAAGCATCAGCCAAAATACTGCTGAAATCGGGTGGCCAAGCAACTCTGTGGTGTCAGTGAGCCTCCCTGCTTCAGATGGACAGGAATTTTGCTCTCTCCATCCCAGTGCCTCAAAGTCCATGGAACCAGCTTTGCAAGGACACCTGATGTGTTACTGCACTGCAGAACAGGCATGACTCTTTCCAGGTAATTTACAATTAGCCTCAATATCTTAATATTGCTGTCAATTTTCTCTTGAGAAGAAAAACAGTAATATGTATTGCTAAATTTCATGTTCTTACTGCTGTAATTAAGGGTCTGTCACAGTTTCCATTACAAAACCATAATTTTAGGGATTTATGGTTATGTCTAAATCATAAAACTTTGCTTCAGGTGGCAATTTGGTGTAGCAAGATCCCAAGCTAAGAACAAATTTGTTGACAAAAGCTTACAAATATACAATTTTCCCTGCTTTTGATTTATTTTTCTAAGGTGGAAAAAGTAATACACACTTCTATGTGTGTACATATCTATAAATTTTCTGGTGCATTTTTCCAATTAATGAATTCAAATATTGGTAGCGTATTAATATATAATGGAGTCCAAACAACCTTTGTAATTGAGATTCATTAATTCTTTCATTTATGAGAATAACATAAATGTATAAACTGGAAATATCTTATGATTTGTATATAGCCATTATCAACTTCTTTTCCTTCTACAGCTCCAGAAAGCAAATTTAAGTTCTCTCATGGGCAAAAATTTCACTGAAGGCACTGCAATGCCAGCAGCTCTCTGGGCACATAATCCCATGAACCTTGTTCCAAAATTTCTTTGGCATCAGCCTGAGGCAGTAGCATGTTGAAGCTGAGGTGGGTTTTCTCTTTCTCTCTTACAGAGAGATGATTTCATTTTATGGCTCTTCTGTTTACTAGAATTCATTAGTTCCCCCAAAACAAGCAGCAGAGGTTGCAAGACCAGTGTCCTTGGAATAAACCTTGCTGCCAAAGGCTGTTTGCTCTGGGGTGCTGTTACTTTTGGCTTTGTCTACTCATTCATGTTAACTGAAAAAGACCATCTTTGGAGCCTACTGTTACAAACTTTATCTGCCGTGCATATATAATCTGCATCTTTTCACTCTTTCTTTCTTAAAAGGCTCAAATCCCTTCAAAAACTATTTGTTTCAAAATAACATTATGCCAGTGATTGGTTTTTCTTCCTTTTCCAACACTTAATTTGATTTTTTTTTCTTAGCTCACTACTTGCTCTATGAAATTTTTTAACAAAAAAAAAAAAAGATTAGGTATGAAGATTAATTTGGGGTTATTGCCAGTTAAAATAGAAGCCGTGTAATTAACTTGTTTAAAAAATAAACTGTGCTTGAGGCTTTCACAGGCAACATCCGTGACATACTTGCACGAGTACTGATGCTTTAAACTATCAGTATTTTATCTCTGAAAAGTGATTGGCATAAACACACAGAAATCCTGAAGCATTGAAAATGCAGCTGTCAATAACTCATTCATTCCATGAATGGTCCTGAGTACAAACTTTGTGGATATACCCCAAACCACATATGCTTTGCACATTTGACAACTCTGCTTGAAGCTGCACTGACTCCTGGCTTTAGCAATCCTGAAAGACACAAATTCTCACTCTCACAGTCCTACAATCAAATACTATCTTAAAATTGATACGAATTCTTAAAAGAGTTTTGTAAGGATTACCACATCACAGAATTGTTATCCCAAATGGCAGCTCACTTTGCGAGTAAAAGAGAAGATAGATCTTCATGAGCTGATGTGTTTTTCACTTTTGCTGAAGACTTAGTGTCATTAATTTTTTTAAGAGCAAGATGGTGAAGTGGTTGTGGAGGGAAAGGATCTACTTGATTTAGACATCATCAGCATTAAAGTTCGCAGAGAAGAGAAAATATACATATATGCACAGAATTAATATTTTGCTCTATGAAGAGGGGAAAAGCTAATATTCAGTTTAACACTGGCTTTATTTATTTAAGATTTGCATTAAAAATAAACCTCATTACTCTTTCTTCCATATTCGCTACAGTATGAGCTAGCATTCATCACCACTCTTGAATTACCAAGAAGATGGCTAATCATCCATTTCATTACTCTTTCCAGCAGCCATGCAAGATGTACAAAACTGTAAACAAACTCTTAAAAACTGCAAAGTGTTCTCTGATTAGTGGGAATTAATGTGAACTGGGAGTTTAAGAGCCAGCAAGCAGAATGCAGTGCAAAATGTTTTCAAAAGGAACCTAATTTCTGACTGGAAAAAAGAATAGGACAAGTGCTGAGCCTTGGATTAGCTTTGTGGTAAGATGCTCCAGCCTCAAGAATTGCTTGCTTTGTTTTCGCTCATTCTCTGAGGTAGTTGCTGTTCCCAAACTGTGTATCAGACCTGGAGGACTGATTTCATTTTGGGGACAGAGCCCTGGAGAACCTGGCTTCGTAGTGTGAGCATCCCTGCATTGCTGGTCTCTGCAGTGGAGGGGAGGTGGTCCAGGGATGGACAGAGGAGAACACAAAACTTCAGAGCTTAGTTAACCCCAACAGTCGGACTAACTGGACTAGTACATTATTTTCCTCCAGACGGCAACTAAACCACTGCATTAAACACATGCCTTTTCATCCCAAACATCTTCTTGGGAGTAACTCCACCATCATGTTTTGTTGTTCCCCTGCAGTCAGTTTCTGTGATACATGTGTTACAATAATGAGCCTGGTTCAGAGCACCAGGCCAATAGGGGCCATGAATGCTGCTCTTGACATTGAAACTGGGGATAATATCCTCTGTGGGCATGTGTGTCCTGAAAGACCTATGGCCATCATTTGTGCTTCCCAGCTTGCTGTTCCAGCAGAGACTGTGAGAGTGGCGGGAACAGCAGCATTCCTTGCTACCAGCATTATGTGCTGTCCTGGTGCAGCTGTTGTCAGATGTTATAAGTTAGCTAGCAGCAGAAAGTCTGGATACAACCATAGTGAATGATTCAAAAGTAAGTAGATGGAAGAGTAATGATGAAACATAATAAAATACTTCCTGAAAACACACTGGTTAAGCAAATGTTTGGCAGCTGTGTTCAGTTTCTTTTTTCAAAAGAGGCTGTTGTCTTGAGTTAGGTGCTCCCCTGAGCTTGGAGCTGATGCTGGAAAAGCTGCCAGTTGGACAGGACAACAAGTGAGATTAAAGAAATGTGTTATTGCCTTTGCACTGCAGCTCGTGGTTAAAGAAAACATTGGAAGTAAATCAACAGGGGCCAGATAAACCTTCAGGAAAATATACCCCAGAGCATTGAGCTTGTAGTGTTGTCAGTTTGTTTTTTTTCCCAACAATCTTGTACTACACATGCAAAATGATTGCACTGAATTCTGCAAAACAGTTTTGTTTCTCCCTTGGTGGAAGGACACACATGTACATGTCTTAAGAGTGAGGCTGATGTGAGTGAGTTCATACAGCTCTGGTCACAGGCACTCGCAGGGAGGTCACAGAATCACAGGACTGCAGAATATGCCGAGTTAGAAGGGACCCACAAGGATCATTGATTCCAACCCTTAGCCCTGCACAGGACCATTTCTAAGAGTCAGTGACTGCTTTTTTAAGAGTCACACCATGTGCCAGAGAATAGCATCCAAACGCTTCTTGAGCTCTGTCAGGCTTGGTGCTGTGACCACTTCCCTGGCAAAGTCTGTTCCAGTGCCCAACCACCCTCTGAGTGAAGAACCTCTTCCTAATATCCAAATTAAACCTCCCCTGATGCAACTTCAGGTCATTCCCTCAGGTCCTGTCACTGGTCACCACAGAGAAGAGATCAGTGTCTGCCCCTCTTCTTCCCCTCGCAAGGAAGTTGTAACTGCAATGAGGTCTCCCCTCAGTCTCGTCTTCTCCAGCTGAACAGACCAAGTGCCCTCAGCCACTCCTCATACAGCTTCCCCTCAAGGCCCTGCAACATCCTCATTGCCCTCCTTTGGACCACCTCTAACAGCTTTAGATTTCTTTTATATTGTGGTGCCCCAAACTGCCCCAGTATTCCTGTTGAGGCCACCCCAGTGCAGAGCAGAGCAGGACAAATCTCCTCCCTCACCTGGCCAGCAGTGGTAGACCTGATGCTCCCAGTACACAGTTGTCCCTCCTGGCTACCAGGGCACTGCTAACTCATATTCAGCTTTGATATGCTTCACAGCAAGGAGTTTGATTGGTGCTGGGATCAGCTCAGGGATGACAGCTGGTGTGGCAAACCCGTGCATCCCACTGTGTCTGGCGGCTCAGAGTTCCTGCTCCATCGGCAGATCTGCACACCACTACAAGGGAGAGCCCATTCTTCCCTCTGAATGGGCTGTTTGGTTGTGACCCAACCAGCCCTCCTGGTGACACTCAGGACATCTCACTTCAAACCTCTCATCACCCTGATGTCACTTTTCCTTACCAGTGATTAGAATGAACAAGATTAGTGAAAAGTGTTTATTCTCCTACTTCTTAATCAGCTCTTTGGGTTTTTTTTTGGTGCATATTCTTATTTTGTCAATTACCAAAAGAAAAGACAAATAATATTCATAGTGGTTTTCTTTTTCTGTTCCTCCTTTTTCATTTTTCCAGATGATAGGGAAAACATGAAAGAAGAACATTCACTTCCCAAAAAAATCCTCCTTAGTAATTCTCTTGGAGTTAATAGCAAAAAATCAAGGTGCAGAAAGTACAAAATACAATTCATATAGAATTAAAACCCCCCAAAACTATTGGTGAACACATATGCATTAAAATGTATAGAGCAGATATAAGTAAAATATAACTTCATTCATGCATATGCCCATGGTGATACCAACTGTTACATTACTCTTCTTTACTGTGACTATTTATTTTATTAAATGCCTATATCTTTTCCTATATATATGCAGGGATGGATCTGTACAGTGCTCAGTAATGCGTAAATATCTACAGAGATGCACACATGCATTTATCTTGGGTTTTACGGTATTTTAGGTTTTTTTCATAAATTATATATTTTGTTACTACTTATGGAACTGAGCTCTTTTTTCAGTCTTCTTACCATTTTAAGTGTCTTTTCTGCTTCCAGTTTCTGGCTCCTGCACAGCACAAAACTGGTCTCCAGAGGCTGCGCTCCTTAAAACAGATGAATGTACAGCAAGAGGAGCAAAGCTATTTAATAAATTAGTCATAAAAAGATGGTTAGGAGTCAGACACTATTAGACAATATGTTTGATTTGGGACACTTTTTCCATGAGATTTTCAGATTTTTTCATTAAACATTTAAATCCTTCTAAAAGAAGTGAAGGATCAAGGTCATATTCAAAACTGTTTTATTTGAAATGCAAATACTGTTTGACCTTCCTGTGCTCTTGGTTTGTACCAGTGTAATTTTACTGGTTCGGTTTTATTATAATTTTCTCAGGATAAAGATACTGAAAGGCTAGATAATCCAACCAGTGGATTGTCTTCCCTTGAATCTTTCTACCCCGTCTTCACTCTTTTTAGTAAGTTTGAAATTAGAAGACACATATTAAAAGATAATTCAAAGGCACGTTAAGGAAATTAATGTTACATATCTCATACACTGAAATTAGAACTTCAGGAATTGTTGCCCTTCATAAAATGTGATGACTTGCACTTGCAGCTTTGGATATACACCACCTGGTAATTGCATTTGCATGGCATATTCAGTACTGCCAAAAAAAAATCATCTACTGAGATCATTGTAAGTAGCTGTGTCATCACTCAGAAAAGCTGGTCACCACTGTGTGGATTGGAGTCTACAGCTCTGATAGTCTGTACAGGCCAATGCCTGTACAAGCCAACTTTTATTTTCTTCTTTTGAATCACAGTGTCACCCATCTATGCACCATAGAACATTAATGCCCAGTTACAACTCTCCTTGCTGCCTGTTTAAATGATGATGGAACACTTAAGAAGCTTTACTTTACGGTGTAATCACTTAAATTTCCAGGCAGGTGATAGCAGCATGTGGCTGGGGTGTCATGAGGCCCTGACTATTCTACTCAGTGTTTCTTTTCATTCAGAGACAACTGATGGTAAAGGGAATATCACCAAAATTCACAAATACTAATGCTTTCCCAACCTGTTCAACACACTGGGCTTGCTGGGTATTGGGACCCTTTTCTTTGTTTGGTCTTGTTTCCCCCCTGCTGCCCAGACCACCACGGACATCTCTGCAGTGTGAACCTGTTCCCTCTCTTGTTTCACCTCTTCCTGGTGTTGTCACTTCCCAGTTTTCTCCATATCCAAGCTCCCTTGACTGCTGTCTCTCAGCCACCATAAGAAGAGGTTTCAAGAATGCTTTAGCTACTGCCAATTACTGGAAACCCATGGGGAGTTTTAGGGAGGCTTCTTTATCATGGTGTCAAAAATCATGGTTTACAAATAACTAACCCAGCAAGGGATGGTGGGGCTGAGTTCCTTCATTTCCAGACCTCCTGAGGCTACCCTGTTTGTGTGGAAGTACTCCTGTGTAAATATGGAATCCAGTTCTAAATGTTCTGTATTTTATTAGTGAAATGAAAGTGTTAACTTTTTTTTCAACTTACTCTTCTTTTGAAGCAGATTTTTAAACTAAAAATAGAAACAAAACCAGGACTAAATTAGCTGTTGTTACCCCACTATTCCCCAAAACCTGTGGCTTCAGAGGTTCTCAGCTGATATTTGGGGTGTGTCAAAGCCCATGTCCATTTTTGCACTACAGCTGAACTGTTACCCAAATCTGATTAAAGCTGTTGTGTGGTTATATTTATGCATTAACAACATTTTGAAACGTTTACAATAAAATTTATATAACAAAATAAAATTTAATTGCCTCCTGTTTGAAAAAAATGGCAGGTAACTTTTATATACTTTCATAAAAAAAATTTAGAGAAATGTTTTCTAAACTACATGAAAGAATGAATTCTCAGTCACTTCAGGGCAATATGTTCTGAAGGAAAACACTGTTACATATTGCGTATATGGGTCACAAAGTGATTCTTGGCTCCAAAAAGAAAAGTTGGGGTGGGTTTTTTGTAATTTTTTTTTAACCAAATGAGAATATAACAAGTCTTGCTAGCTATTCTGCTTTTGTATTTTGTTTTACTGAGCCATATTACACACCCAGCATTGTTTCCATATGCTGTTAAATTTCAGGTAGAGTGAGGGGTAGTAGTGGATAAAGTGTGAGAACCCTGGCAGAATGCTTAACATCTGTTCAAATAAAATCAACAGCATCCTGAGATTCACATATACATTTATCAACTATGAGATTTGGGAATTGGCCTTGCTCCAGCTGGAAAACTGTTTGCAGTTCTTCACACTCATCTCTGGAAAGGCTCATATAGCAAAGAGGAGAATAAAGCATATGGCCTTGGGAGAGATACAGAGACTAAAAGATAATGGGTCTTTGGAAAAGCCGGAGAAAGGGACCTGACATTTTCCTTAGAAAATGGGAAGTGCAGCAGAATCTTAATGAGGTGACTCTGCACAGAAACCTGAGTGAGTAGCTGTGGGGCTGGAATGAGGAAGTGCTAAATGAGGAAGCAAAGAATTTTGGCAGTATTTCTTATAAGACAGTGAATACAGCATGAGAGATTAAGCTGTTAACATCATCAGTAGAAATGCAATTTAAGAAGTCTGGCAGTCAGTCATAGACATCAGAACATCAGAAACAGAACAAAGCAAGGTAAATCACAGGTTTGTTGTGGTTTCCCCTGCCACATTAAAATTCCCTTCCTGCAGGAAACCTCCAGCTACACTGCAGCCATGGCATCATCCAGTTCCAGAGAGAGCAAGAGAGGTGGGACACACTGCAAAGCCCACTGGAGAGCCACCAAATGAGTTATGAACTCCAGAATTTGAATGTTAGAAACGTTTAATATTTTGGTCTTCAGTTACGGCGTCAAAATCCAGCTGCTTCCAAGTGGTCCAAGACTGACGTCGCTCCATGGATCAGGTGAGAAACACAAAGACATTTTCCTCTAGCACTGCTTTTCAGCAGTGAGAGTGTTCACCCTCAGGTCATGATGGACATCACTTCTTTCTGGTTTATGTATTTGTTTCCTAGCCACTATCTAATTCCATTTCAGACAACCAAGAATGAGTGCAG
Source organism: Corapipo altera (assembly GCF_003945725.1). Classification (NCBI taxonomy): domain Eukaryota; kingdom Metazoa; phylum Chordata; class Aves; order Passeriformes; family Pipridae; genus Corapipo; species Corapipo altera. The sequence goes on from NW_020884958.1 coordinate 1,398,554, forward strand.
CGTGGACATGATCTACTGTTGTGCAAGACAGTGAGAGGTTTACTGTTCACATAAATAAAACGCAGAGAAGAGGCAGAATGACCCTCAAAAAGTCAGTGTCAGGCCCCATGGAATCCTAACTGGCCCTGAGAAGCTTCTACTGAGACTTCTGCATATGATCCCTGGCCCCATGTCTCATACATCAGCACAGAAGCTGAATTTAAGCCTGCTCCTTGATTGATCCATGCTCCTGGAGTGCTGGTTTTCAGTCCAGCTCCTTTTTTTTATTTGTGTGAGCTCTGGATACAGGGTGTGGCACTATTTCCACCTCTGTCCCTGGATAGTTGTTGGTTGCTCCAAGGTGGGCTCGGTTCAGACTTTGTCTCCAAACACAGTGTCATGGGTTGTTTTGTTTGTTTTGGAGGGTAGGAAGGCTCAGTTCTGTGCACCTTCACAGCATTGTCCTTATTAACCTTGGTCTTGGTACATTTTTTGGTCTTCACAGAAGTAAGTTTTCTAGGACAGAGAAAGTGAACCATGTGGAAGTTTGAATGAGCAAAATATTTGGGTGGAAAGTGTAACTGTGGGAGTTGTGAGACCCTGTCACTCTTTAAAAATAGGCAAGATGGGTTCAAAGTTTGTTTAAGCCTAAAGCAGAAAATGTTAAATGTTGACTTAAAAGAGAAGTTCAAATGCTGTTGGGGGCTGACAGTGTGATTGGTGTCCCAGTTGTGTCATGCATGTGCCATTTTCCCCATCCCAGGTTCAGGATGGGGAAAATGCCAGGACCTGCTGATCTAAAAGTGCCCTAAACCTCTTAGGACATATCCTTAGAGTGCACCATCCTCATCCTCACAACATGGCAACTGTGATGCTGCTGTCTGGGTGATTTTCTGTGTCCCTGCGGAATCAAACCCTAAAACTCACAAAGAGTATTGAAATACATATGTTTATTTACAGCACTAGGTGCATGGGGAATAATTTTGTGAGCAGGTTTAGAGCTGGCTTCCTGCCAAATCTCCAGAACTCAGCAAAAGCCTTTTCCCTCCCTCCCCCTTTAGGTAACGAAAAAACTATACAAACGGAGAGAAATCGAAACCAACCAAATTATATCAAAAATATATATATTTACATATATTTACAATTAGGTATACAATTTGAATATATTGTACATACAGCAGGGAGCTCCCGAGGGAAAAAAAGGGAAAAGGGAGGGGGGAAACAGGGACAAAAAAACCTCAAAACAAATATCCTTCAAATATGCACCATTAATAGAGAGCTAGCAAACAAACAAAAAAACCCCAAATTAAATACTTCCCTGAACGAGACAGCATAATTGCGTGAAGCACCAACCAACTCCCCATTCCTCCTGGAGGGAGATGACAGGAGGTCTAAACAGACAGGCCTCAGCCCATATGATCAAAGACCGTCTGCAGAGAGACCTGTCGTCTTCAGCCCCCGGAAGAGAGAAGAGAGAAGGCTCTCTTATCTGCGCCTTATTTATATGTTGTGTTACGCTAAAGGATGATATGGAATATTTCCTTAGATTTCTGATCCCCGTTGCTAAGGAAGGCCTAAAAAAATATAAAAGCCAACCTACCACATTTTGCCAAACATGCACACCTATTGCCTCTGTTCAACCTTTTTTTATGTGATACAGTGTTACATATGCATTAGTTGTGTTACATATACATTAGTTGTGTTACATATGCATTAGTGGTGTCAGCAAATTTCTGAAAATTGGAAGGGGAAATCATTAACATACACCAATCCTACAATTCCACCTTGGAACAACCCTTGGGGGTTTTCATTTGGGGGTCTTTTGGATGAAGTAAGTCTTCCTTGGCTCTGACCCCTTCACCTTTGCAAGGAATGCTGAGCTGGCACTGGCCACTCACCTCAAAAGCGGTTTCACCTTGTCTCCTTCTCTCAGAGACCCCCTTTATCAATCTTCAAGGTCTCTCTCAAAGCTCCTTATCACAACTCCAAGGCCTCTGTTTCTGTTAGAATCCTCATTATAAAGTTAACCACATCTTGTCTGTAAGTCAGTATAAGCAAGCAAGTCCTTATTCTAATTTAACAGTATTCTATGTAAAAATTAACTCTAGCAAGCAGCTAAGGCTATAATCTTTTATCAGTACTTTATATTTTGATCACCCCTTTATGGCTCAGCGTGGGAAAAAAGGGTCAGCACACTTAGAGCGTCCAAGGTGAAACGGCCTCTCTATTAAAATGGCTTCCTCCTTACATAGTGTAGGGCAAGAACGTACTGGAAAGAGAGTGTAACTCAGGAGGAGCAAGGGCGGAGCATGCAAAACAGAGGGATGGCACAACCATATAGGGAAGGGTACTGCAATGCAGCAAAATTCAACCAATGAGAGGGAAGGGTCCAGGGCCATGAGGGACAAGGGAATTTACTAGAACTTAAAGTACAGTATATAGGGAATTACACAGAAAAAACTATGAAACACAACATAAAACCTGAAACGCATAAACTCAAATAGTCCATAACCGTCTATATTCCCTTGTGGTTTCATCCACAGGAGGAATCTTGAGCTTGATGCTTTTCTTCCAAGCTTCATTTTCGTCCTCCAACACCTCTTATCACTGACAACTCTGTTCAAATCTTGATCAGATAAAAATGTGCCTAATGATGAAATTGGAGTTGTAGTTATTACAGATTTTTTGCATGTAAGACTTCAGGGGTTGACTTCCAGTAGAGTTGGTAGCATTCAGTGGTGTATTAGTTGAACTATTCCAGTGAAACTAGTGGAAGAAAATTAAAAAAAAAAAAAAAGCTGCCTATGTTTACTGCACTTTTTAAAATGCGGAACCAATGTTCCACTTCTTTGGAGATTTACAAAAGGAACCATCAATCTCAAATTATCACCTCTTTTACTAGCTTGATCTTATGCTACCAAGTATCTGAAAAGCACATTCATTGTAGGTGTTTCTCTGAGCATCTCATCCTAAATTTTTCTCAACTTCTCAAACTAGTTATGCAGACATATATTATTCCTTGGGTTTGGATCAAAACAATATTCAGTGTATGAAAAGGGAGAGTTGTTCCCTTCATGTGACGGAGATGTTGAAAGAAGTGAAGATGGCCCAGGGTACAAACTTTAAACTCACACACTCATCCAAAATTTGGTAGCTCTTTGTCTGGTGTTCATGGCAATGTCTGTATTTCATGACCATAGATGTATTTTATACAAGCTTCTAAACAAAACAGTAATGGGTGAAGAGCAAATACTATTATTGAATTTTGAAGGAATTACAAAAATTTCCTAATCTAATCCTCCCAAGATTGTTTGATACCAAGGTATGAAAGTTGCAGAAAGCAACCCAAAGGCTGTAAAGTTTTAGTTACAGGTACAGAGGTCTAATGCCTTTACAGTGCCCCTCAAAGTCTGTCTGCAAATGGGAGTTCAATCTGTCTGTCAGTAAAATTAGACGGAGATAGGGAAGTACTTGGGTCTTATGAATTCCAGGAAAGGAATTAGTCTGCAGTTTGCTTTCACAGAGAAATAAAACTTGTCACCAAAACTGTTGTTTTATTCTGTTTAAGAATTTGAATGGGAGACATAGGCCATGAAGGCACAAAGATAACTGGTTAGGTAAAATGGTCCTCTCTTAACTCTAGCTGAAATGGCAGGTAAAATTTGAGGAAACATTCTATCTTTCCCATTCATCCAGCAGGTGGGGAGAGAATGGTCTACAGGGTAGAAATTTGGCATCACAAAACTCTTCAACCTCTGAATTTTGGTTGAGTGCCAGACAAAAAACCCTTGCCACCATCATTTCAAAAATCACCATGAATGAGAAAAAATAATCCATGGGATTGCTCTATTTTTGTTGAAGTGTGGCAAGAAGAAACTAATGATGAATCAGGATGAAATATGTAGGAGTATTTTATCCAGAAAGTGTTAAGAGAGGCGTTTTAGGAACCGCCAGCAGTCCTTGAGTCTGACCTTCAAAAAGACACAGCAAGAAAGCCAACACATGTTTTGCTTTGGGTAGGTTGTTTTTTTCCAGCTAATGGTCCTAATGAGGACTTTGCTGAAAAGTCCAAGGAAAAAGCACCCCTGGGACACCACCGTGGCCTCTTGTTGAGGAGTAAAAAGTGGGAGCTCTGATGAACTCTTGCTGTCATAATCATCTTGTAGCAGAAAATTCAAATCAGTTTACACTGATACAAAGCCTGATTTTAATTCCTTTAAGGCCTGGGAGACAGAATGACCTTTATAAAAAATCTCCCTATGATTGGACTCTTCAAAGGATAATAGCCAGAAGACTGTAGCACAGGCTTTTCAAAAAGTCTCAGTTTATAAATGCTCAGTTCTTTCTCACACACTTGACTGTGTAGAATTGTCAAGAATTGAGCTCGTATTGAAGACAAAGTGAAAGAACTTCAAAAACAGCTCTAGTATTTTTGCTGGACTAAGAAACATTTTTTGTTGTTACAAGTGTATAATGAAGCATGTTGCTCTGTGGGAAGTGGAAGTAATGAAGCAAGATTTTCCATACCTCTGTGTCCTATGACTAATGGAATTAGACAAGTGTTGAGCCATGATTTTCCCCGGGAGTGAGCAACGGTGTAGTGTTTCTCCTCTGCCTGACCTTCTGGTGTCAAAACATTTTATGGAGCTGAACCTGTGTGAGAGCTAGATCTTCTGGCCACATTTGACTTGACAAGTTCCTAGGTCTCGAGGAAGACAAGGTACAAACACAGACACATGACAGGAGACTCCATGATGCCACTGAACAGCTCAGGCTCCTGCTTTCCTGGTGAGCACTGCACAAGGCTGAGCACTGCGCAAGCCTTGGGAATTTGTGTTCGTGTTATGATGTCAGTGTTAAAGGTCTCTGAGGAGACATGGAATAGCAATAAGAGGTTTGCTGTCACTTGTCCTTCATATGACAAGTTCTACAAACAAATAAATAAATTTTCCTTGTTCCGAGAGTCAAGTCTTATCTGGCCTCTGGGAGGCCAAGCAAGATTTCACCCCTCTGTGGTCCCTCTGTCCTGCTCCTCCCCATGTCTCTGCTGCAGTTTTCCCAGGGGCTTCATGTCCAAGCATCAGGCAGCAAAGCCCACAGGGGAGCTGCAGGTGAGGCCATGTTCTGCTTGGTGGTTCAGGCAAACCACAGAAACCCCGCAGGGCAACTGGTAGTGGTTGTCAGAGGCAGAACTTTCTGCCTTCCAGAGAAATTTAAACACACATCTTGACGAATTCTTCCACCTGCCACATGCCTGGGACACAGAGAAGTTTATTTGTACATTTTTACAGGGACCTGCAGACATCACAACCCCTGTCTGATTATGTTTTATGGGTGAGTTTTTTTGGCCTGAGCAGGGGCTGTGTTTTGCAGGAAGCCATAAATAGTTTTTCAGATCATCTGGTTTGGTATTGCCATACATGACCATTGTGCTGTTCTTTGCTGGCAGCAGTAGAAATACATGGAGTTACACGGCTGTTTTATCTCCAGTTGTTGTGAATCTTTCTCACCTGATCTTTATTCAGATGAAATATTTATCTTATTTAAATGCAACCAGACAGAAAAAAATGGCCCCTGACCAATTATAACACAGCTGATTTTTCCCACCTCTTAGTTAGTTTCTATATTGAAAATATCCTTTTGCATATCAGTCACTTTGAAATAATATTGCTGATCAGCCCTTGAACAGGGAATGGTTTTCCAGAGCAACCCAAATGGAGAGCCAAGTGTCAGCTCTGGGGTTATGGGTTAGGGATTGTGGCCCCAGGGGTCCATTCCTGTGACATTAGTAACCCTAAATGTCAGGCAAGATAGATATTGCATAAAAGAGCTGTAAGCCAGAGATTTTCCAGACTGTTGAGCAAATGAAATGGTTCCTATCTCATGGAAAACTGGTGCTACAGGAGATTTGACATTGAGGAAAGGACAGTGTTGGCCTTTTGCTCCATCTTCACTCCCTGGTACCACAGCCTCTGTCACAGGCTTGCCTGATGGCATGTCTTCCACTTTGCTGCCATGGGGGGTGTGTGTGTGTGTTTGCTTTGTTTTTATTTGCTTGGGTTTTTTTCTTTGTTTAGGTTTTTTCCTTCTGTTTTTCCTGGTGTTGCACAAAGGATTTTCATCAAGGGCTGGGATAGACCCAGATATCTGTAGAAAGGCTCTAAGATTACTGGAAGCTGGTGCAGAGCAAAAGGGAGACCATGATGGAGCTCTTATCTGTGGGAGTGGGAAGGGGGATCCATAACACACAAAAAAAACAGGAAAGGGAAACCAAGCCAGAAACATTTCATTCAGACATGTCTAAGAAACAGCAGCAGGGAGAGGAATAAAAAGTGACAGCAGGAAAATGACCATATACGTCTCTGTTCCTCAAAGGTGTGGAGCTCGCCTTGGTCTTCCCAGAGGCTGAATGGTTCTGTCACAGCTCTTCATCACGTGAAATCCTGTGGTACTTAGTCCTTCCTGATTCAATGTAATGATGTTTTTTCATCAATTGGCTTTATGTGCAAAACAAAGGGTTTAAGCTTTTAAACTGAGCATTTTTAGGTTTCTCTGCCTTGATTCCTCTCCCTCTTTTTTTTTTTCCCCCTCACATAGGTAGCATGATACCACTGAAATCCAAGAACTTTTAGGGATAGTGTTGTGGCAAATTTAGCTTCAGTTTTAAGGGAATTAAATACCTTTAGAGGGGAACAACATAAACAATTTTAGGTAGATAGTAGCTATTAGATCTAGCTCTAGGGACAGAAAAGATCCAAGAAATAAACAGTTTTTTAGAAAAAGAAGTTATGATCTCCATTATAAAAAGTACTCTGTCAAATATATTTCCCAAGTTCCTTAAATTTAATTAAAATAAGTTATCCATTGCAGTGTCATACAATTATGACAGCAAGAGTAAGAAACCAAAGCATCTTAAAACTAAATTAATCCTGTTCAGGTCCATAGTAAATGTTTTTTTAATTAATTGATAGAGCAAGATTGAGTTATTTCTACTATTTTATACCCTGTTTGTCAGCCTGGACAGACATAAGAATCTGCCAGCTTCTATGTTCCAGGGTGATTGGGCAAAATACTGCACAAAAGGACATGCAAATAAATCAGCATGTGATTCTAGTATCTCTCCACTGTGGCTCTCTTTCAGTTGGTGTTCAAGGTAGCTAAAAAAAAGGGGGGGGACACAGCATTTCAGTGTGTGAGAACTCTTTGGATTACATTTACAGTCCTTTACAACCTCAGAGAGAGTGAATTGCTTCAAGAAGATAAATGCTGGCCTATTAAACCAACACTAAGTTGATTTTTTTTTTTTTTAATTTAGTAAGGTAATGAAAAGGCCTCCGAGGAAATGATAAAAGTGCTTGGAGAAACTGTCAACATTGATCACACTGGCTGTAAGTGCCCCTGTTGTAACAGCCCCTATCTTTACACAAGGAGATCCCCCCCTCGCCTCTCCTCAGTGCTCCTTCCCCACCCACCACCTTTCAGGAAAAAAGAAATTTGGTTGATGTAGCGTCTTGGGCTTAGGCCTTCCATAAAGCACTAAAGTGTGTCAGTGTTTTGCTAGTTCTGTAGTAATTTCAGAGTGATTCTCCAGAAAACTTATCTGCACGTGCTGAAATCTCTCCTGTGTAAGGACACATGGATAAAGAAAACAGATATAAGAGCAAAATGTTTTCCTCTGTGACAAGAGAAACATGTTTAAGACTTTTTATTCCCCACCCTTCAAGAGCTAAAGTCTGGCAACTGCCAGAGTCCCTGCCACAGAGGACAGCCCAGCTGTGAGGTGAGAGGAATGAGCGGGCTGCAAGTGTAATTTGTGTTTGTGTTGTTGAGAAATGGGCTTCCTGAGAAATCAAGCAGAGGGGTTTGTTTCAATACTCGCCAAAACTGTTCACCACTGTATCAGATCTTTCTCATGGCTAAAAAAACGCACACAGTCTTTGATCAGACCTAATTCCTCTCAGTTGGTTCTCCCCTGTAGAAGAGTTTTCTTCACTGAGAGAAGCAATCACCATTTCCTATCAGTGCAAATCTGCTACACTGTTCTTTTGGCAAAAGTATGACTCTCTTCCTGATGCAGAAGTTTCTCCTCTATCCCTTCCCTCATAATCTACTGACTTTTCTTATTTCTGCTTGACAGTTTTCTTGTTTCAAGTCTGGTAGGATTTTAGAAGCTATTTGAAAGAATTAGTTACTTGATGAATCCACTTTTTTTTTTGTTCCCAATTTCTAGAGCATTTTCCAAGAGATCCTCTTTGTGGGAGCCTTCAGCATCCAGTTCTCAGACTGAAGCAGGAGGATAAGGCAGGAGGTACAGATGCCTCTCACCCTGGGCACTTTAGAGTTCTGGTCAGCTTGAGGGAAGTTTCCTCTGGGAAATTCACAAGCAAAGCTCACTCTTTTATCAGTCTCTTGCTTTAAAAATGAGACCTTGAGGATTATTTTTATCATCTCACAAACATGTAGCTAAAAATACAATCAGTTTCTGTTAGAACTGTTGAATGCAGTATCCGGACAGGTAGGAGGCTGCTGCAGCTCCATTTCTCTGTGTCCAACCAGCAGTGAGGTTGAAGGTGTACTCTCAATGATTTATTCCCATTTCAATTTTCTGTGTTAAAAATAATTATCTACTAATTTAAAACACAGAAAATAGGATGAAATGTGTTTGCTTTACTCATCTGTGAATTAAAAACCAGGAAGAATAGAAAGCCCATACAAATTAATGAGACCAGGAGGAAGAAGGAGGCACAGTGAGGGCATGAGGCAGAAGGTGAATGCATAGTAATTAGTAACAAGTTCCCATGGTTTCTGAGGATGTTTGTTCTGATGGAGAATTTAAAAGCATCTTCATAAACTAATGGGATGTTTCTCCAACCAGGCCAACCCCAGTTTTCGGTCTGTAACAACTGTTCACTCCCGCACAAGATGTTTTAGGGGATCATTCACAGCAACGTGAAGTGTAGGGGATCAGCAGTGCCTGCGGATTTAACATGACCTGTGTCTCTGCACACTATAAGAGCAGTTGTTTTGTTTATGCACACCTGAATGCTAAGCCAGTTTTATTAGCTACCTAATTAGGTTCCTATTAAGAACAAAGCCTAAGTTTTCACATCCAAAATGAAATGTGTTTTCATAGCAATTTATTCAGTTTAGCTAAGATGCATTTATTCCATGGGTACTTGCAAGCATTCAGCCCAGATCAGTGTTTCTTTTTACCTTGTCGGAAAAACTCTAACCATTTTGACAGTTCAGATCAAGCCCTGTGAGCCATAAAAATACCAGGGAATAGATTGAAGTTCTCTCTTTCTGAGAGCAATCTTGTCTCACTCAGAAAAAAACAATTTGCATGTTAAGGAGCTATGGGAAACCTGTGGTTTTCAAAAGATTACCATTAAAAATTGTGCTTGCCATTTCATGCTGAATACCTTATGCATTGTACAGACACAGAGCTCATTAAAAGAAGAATTTCTGAAATGGTAAATATGGATATTTGTTTTTATTTTCCCCCAAGAAGGTCAGGAAAAAAAAACCCTTCAGTGTATAAGGTTTTCCCTGATCAGCAATGGCTGTGCACGTGAGAAGGCAATGCAGCTGATCAATTCTTGAGCCATTGCCTTGCTAGAAATAGGTAAATTGAAAAAGAAAAGCCATTGTGGTGATCGAAATGACTTTCTTATGGAAGAATAAAAAAAATATATATTTTAAGTATTTCTTAAGAGAAATTTGGTTACAGTTTATGTATGTTAGGTTTTCAGATGCAGAGTGTTCACAGAGTCAGCACTGAATTTACACTGCACTTGAGAACAAGGGGGCTGAAATAGCAATGTAAACAGAGAGTTGCCTTTATGTCATGAGACACTCTGCTTAACGTACTGTGCCTCCATGCAATAAATAGCATTTTTAGTGTGTAAGTGAATCTGGAACTTTCAAAAAATTAAGACTTGCAGAAGATTTCATTTTAAACAGATGAGCAAACTACACCACATTGTAGGGTAGATATTGTGCTACACAAGCTAAAAGCTGAAGGAAAAAGACAGTGCCACACTGATTACATCTTTATTTTTGTTTTATGCATTTCTAGAACCTGCAAGGAAGGAAAATAATGCCCAGAGATGAAAAAAATATGCATGCCTGTGGTTAAAATGAATTAGTCGGAAGAGAAAATTTCTAACTGAAATTGCATCTATATACCAAAATGAAAATGTCTACATATTGTGAGATCTGTGGATAAACATGCCTTGTGTCTGAAAATCTATGAGCTGGATCCTGAGAGGGACAGCTGAAGTCAGGTATGGTTCTTGTTGATTTCATCAATGCCCGTATTAAATTGGTGAGGAGAAACATAAAACCTCTGGTTATTCTGAAGTTCCTCCAAAACCCCATTGATGAGGGGAACATAGTTTTAAACACCAACAACCAAACATTTTAAGACTTGGCCAATATAATTGATTCATGCTTCATGAAATGCTTTTTGTATTCATGAAGATCTCATCTCATGTTTATCTCATTTTGGTTTCCTTTCATTAAGCTAGAGACAGTAGCTGTGTCCAAAGGAATATATTGGTTTAGGAGGTGAAATCTGCCCTTGTCAGTTCAAGTTGTCCCCCTACCAACAAAATAAAATTACAGGTTATTCTGCTTCAGAAAATGACACTTGAGAAACTGAGTTACCCCAACCAACCCCTGTGAAAGCTGATGTCAATGTGGGGTAGTTTCCTCATTAAGTACAATTTCGGAGTCCCTCAAGAAAGTACCCAGAGCAAGTTCTGTAAAGAGCAATGAAATAAATGGGAATGTTTTATTTTCATGTGAAACACCATTCTTACTATAAATCAGTTTTCTGATGTTTTCACTGAGACCATGGTAGTGATGAGGAACCAGTTCTCAGATCAGGCTCGTACTCAGAGCTGTCTAAAAAGGGTGCAGGCACTACTACAGTGTCACCCTAAACACTTGCCTGTTTATTCCACTTCCCTGAAGAGGTACTTCAGTAACACAGTTCTACTGACAAAATGTGCTCGCAGAAGGCAAAATCTGAAGTCATGCGTTCAGGTTGTCATGGAAACCGCCCTTTAAATATTTATGCACAATTATTCTTGATGGAGGCATAGGTTAATTCAGTCAGAACAGAAGAAAAAATGCTATGTGGATGATCTGGCTGCCACAGGCTGTTGGTTGAGAAGGCTGAGCATGTGTAGTGAACTCGCAGGGTTGAAACAACCCCACTGTTCAAGAAAGGGCTGTGTGTTCCCTGTGGGTGCAGAGAATGCTGGGACCTGCTCCAGTGTGATCTGGTTCTGCTGCTGGTGACTCAGTGGCACACCTGATGCCATCTTTAGACTCTCCTACACCTACAGCTAAGTTCATAATACAGAAAAAATATATTCTCTCTAATGAAACTTCAGTGTTCCTTTCTTTTTCCTTTCCTGTAATTTCATTTTCAGCCATTTGGTCTTAAAGAACATTCTTTTATAGTTTTATTGGGTTTCCATATAAATCAGGGGGAAATTAATGCCTACAATACTATAATAAATTCCAGGCAACATTGATTTTGGGGAGAGGGATTACATCTCTCTGTTAGTGGTCAGATCAGCTGCATTGTGGTTGTTTGTGATAGTTGTCAGTTTTTGTCCTGTTGTGCCCTTGGAGTTCCTAAAGTTGCAGTCAGACATAGAGATCCACAGTGTGTACAGCCATGAGCTGAACATTAACTTTTTATCTCTTTTCTGCATTTACAGGTGCAAGGGTTTGTACTGAATTCTGACCAAATTAACAACAACAAAAAAATCAATCATTTTCATTTTCTTAAATAGAGGCTTTTTATTTCATAAATGCCAAGAAGTTGAGATGCATAATATCATCAGCCATTTTTGACCATTTAAGCAGAAATACACTTGCAGATGTTGTCCTATTAAAAGTGACTGAAGTTAAACAGTCCATTTAGGTAAATATTAGAAAGATACACGTAGGGAGCAACTCGATGGTTCCTGTCTTTCCATGCACTGGAAATTGTGAAGGACCAGGAATCAGAATGGGGAAAATCTCAGAAGTGGAAAAAGATGTACAGCAATTGAACCCGGCCTGTTCACCTCCCTGCTCCTCTGTTTCTCTGCCGATTGGCTGGAGAAGCTGCAGAGAGGGGACAGCCTCCATTCGCCCCTTCTCCCCCCGGTTTCTCCCACGTTCCTCCCTCTTTTGCCCGTGTCCCTATCCTGGTTTGTCCACCCGCTTGTCTGTCTCATGCTCCGCCCTATGTTCTGGCCCTTTCCCGTCCCGAGCTGATAAAAGACCGGGTGCACGTGTGAATAAAGCATTCTACCTGCATCCCACCCTCGTGTCCTGAGTTCGTGCTGTGCCACGATCCACCCCCCCACCCCCCCTTTTTCGGAGCGCGGCAGGAAATGTCAGGCTCGGCTAACTCCACTCAGGGCATGGCTCTCTGGAACAAGGCTTCATTTTTTCTCAGTGCACCAGTACATAGTATGTAACCAGTCCTCATTACTGTAAGAAACGACATGAGCAGACAAAGCCCTGCAGAGGAATAGGTGAGCCCTGGAAGTCTTTAAATCACTATTTCACGTGAAGGAAATGAATGCAGAACAGTATTGACACAGGAAACTTGCCTGAATGGCTTTGAAGTGATGCAGTATGCCATCAGATCCTGCTCCAGTGAGAGTCACTAAACCCTGTCTAATTCATCAAACTTCACTGCAAGATTCATGTTGGTGTGTCTGACAACAAAATCTCATGGCCATCCGAAATCAGTAAAATCCCTGCAGCCAGTGTGTGAGCAGTGCCTGGTTTTGAGCTTCTGATGTCAAGCCTCTGTGCCCTCCTCACAAGACATGAACTCGTGGCCCTTGGGATTTGCTTACTGGTTTTGTTAATGTTTGCACAAATTTCTCTATGGCCAAAAAAAGTTCAAACATAGAATAAAACAGCCAACTTGGAATAAGACAGCCATGCAGTGTAATAAACTGTAACTTCGTAATACTCTCTGGGATACTTTTTGAACCTAGCATTTGATTAATCAATTTTATTTATTCACTTATTATATGGAATTAGACTATAATGGGAATCATGACAAAGCATAAATCAGTCAATTATCATGTTTTGTGAGAGCGAAAGATGAATTATCTTTCTGAAGCAAAATGGATATCAACACAATGTTCATTTCTACAGAGTGTGCAGCACTAACACACAGTCAGTTTTCTTTTCAAATGTCATGTACCTTATAACATACAGCTAGATTAATTTTCCTTGGATTCATTCAGGTGTGGCTGTATGGCATAACCAGTCTTTTTGTATTTCTCATTTCTAGATGAGAATTAGGGCTTGGTCATACAGGGAGTGTACTCTGAAAAAACACACTTTGAAATTAAGACAAATTAAGTTGAACAGGATTATTTAAGACTGAGACAAAAAACTACAGTGAGTCTTTATTGAATATCAATTGCTTCATATTGGCGCAAACTTGCCTTCACAGCATTTTTGTAAGTTGAATAAAAGACCTCTCCTCTATCATGATCTGGGTGAACTCATCTAGTTTCAACAACCTTTATCCTAAAAATCTTCCTTCTTTTCACAGCTACGTAGCCAGAACGTATCCTTCTGAAAGCTGCTGTAAACAAGGATTTGAACAGAAACCCTGCCTCTGAGGAGCCCCTAGGAGGCTATGCCTTTATGTTGCCATGTTGCTATAGATAATAACAACCAAAAGGACTACATACCCTTGTCATCTCCACCTTCTGAGAAAGCAACAGACTTCCCCAATACCCCTTGAAACATCTCCATTTCAGTCTCTGGACCCAGACCCACGGGACTGTTAGGGTCCTGTTGCTGTGGGACACTCCTGGGGGTTGGTTTTCTTGTCAGGAAAGCCAGTTCCCATGTTCAGAGATCACTTCGTGTCATGAGTGGAGATGATCTAGATTTTCTACAGGAACGTCTTTCCAACCAAAACATCATTCCTGTGTCCATGGCTTGCAAAAATAACAAGTGAAATCCAGAACACTGGCATCAGAAGAAACCAAAGGCCCTTTTGTAGGAAGTAAGAGGAGCAAGGCTTTGGGAAGCTGAGTCTGGAAGAGGACACAATGCATGGAATCACAGACTCACTAGGCTGCCACTGTCAGGTTTTAAGCATTTTGTGCTCATTCCTTTCAAAAGTAGGTGTGTACTGACATTTTTATCATCTACCAAATGTATCCTGCTCTGCTCAGAGCATTCTGACTTTACTGTAATCTGCTCTTCTATGTTTCTGACTTTGCAGCTGTAGTTCATAGCCAACTCCTTGGCAGTGGTTTTACACCACTGCAGTAACAACGCACATGTTGGGTCTCTGCATGTCTATCTCCACTCCCCTATGCAGTCATGGCCTTACAATCATGTGTATCAGTTATGACCTGCCCTGCCAGGCAGGAGTAACTTTTGTTTTATTAATAAATCCCTTGGTGTGAATTAAAATAAATCGGTACTAGATGATCAGTATTTATATACATATGTATATACATATATATATATATGTGGTTTATGTTAGAACAATTTGGTTGCAAAAGAAAACAAGTATGTAGCCCTTTTGGTTGTTATTATCTATAGTAACATGGCAGTATAAAGGCATAAAGGTATTTTAAGGGAAAACAGGTATTTAGCCATTTTGGTTGTAATATAGCACCCAAGAAAATGTGTAAGGGAAAGGGGAGAGAGAGAGAGAGAGAAAAAGAGAGAAAGAGAGAGAGAGAGAGAAGAAGAGAGAGAAAGAGAGGGGAGTAGTGGGGGAGAAAAGCCCATGAAACCCAGTGTGATGGGTTTATACACCCTGAGAAACCCTCCTAGTGCTTCCCTATGTGTGTGTTGGTGGGGGGAGGCTGGTTTTGCAGAGGCTGTAAGTGCTGGTTTTTGCAAAGTCGCTTAGGCTCTGGAGGGGGTGCCTAAGGCACCCCTGCCAAGAGGCCTTCTCCGGGGTAGTGGTGGGTGTGTGCATGCAGGGCCCTTTTTGACACAGCCTGGCTCACAGAGATGAGCATCACATGCCCAGAGAGTGCCACTGGTCTCCTTTAGATAAACAGAACTCACCTAGAGAAGCATCACACACCCGAAAAGTCATCCCAGGTCTACACAGACTACGTATTCCTCCTTCAACCTTTATCTTTACTCTACTGGCAGGAGGCTTGCACACCTCACTGCAGTAACAATGTTTTAAGGCATTTAAAAAAAGTCTAGTTCTTTGCAGTATCCCTGCTCATTCACTTTTCCCTCTGAAATATAGGAATTGTAACATGTTTGGAGAATGTAAAAACATTATTTCCAAATTTTTTTGATAGTGGTGAATTAATTCATGAGAAGCACCCCTTAAGAGTGCATTAAATTATCAACAAGATCACTTTCTTGATTAACTGCCTTGTTACCTTATCTATTTTTGCACAGATCAAATAATGCTAATGAAGTTAGAAAGAAAAGACAGAATTTAAATAACTAAATACTTCCCAGTAATATTAACACTATTTTCAGCACAAATCCAAAATATAGTTCCATAATAGGTACTATGAAGAAAATTAACTCTATCCCAGCCCAAACCAGCACACATACGGAACTAGATTCTGTCCCAACATTCATAACCTGGAGATGAAGCATTGCCCTGGATTTTGCATCTGCCTTGCAGGAATTTCTGTTTCACATAACTCATCTGTTGTTTGCATCAGAAATTGAAAAATAAATTAATTAATAATGACACTAATGGTACTGTGTTCTCAGTCTGTGATGATTTCTGTTTGGTAGTAAACTACTGTGAGAAAATTGTTGTACCAGAAGGCAAGTTTAAAGAAAGGTCCTCCTGAACCCCTTCATTCGTGCTGAAGTTCTTAGCATGGGTCAGGAGCGGCAGATGCATCATTCTCTCTCCTGACAAAGACAGTGGTCTGATGTCACGGGGCCAACGGGAGACTGGCTGCATTCATCTCATCTTCATTCAGATATTTAAAACAGGACTAAAGCAAGACAAAGGTCTCAGGAATAGATCTCCCAATTCACTAGCATGAAAAGTGGTTTGATGATTTATGGAGAGATGACAGATGAAGACTAAAGTTTAGACATAAGAAATACTTGTACCTTAAAAAAATTGGGCAAACTGTAAGTGCAAAACTGTAGAAAGGCTTAACAATATGGGGGTAAAAAGGGAGAAAATGTGTTTGCCTGTGTATTTAAGATATTATCACATCTTCATTAAATCTGTTTGCTTATATGTTCACTAGACAGTAATCACATTCAAATTTTAAAGTAAAATCTACCTTGTACTGTGAGACCAAAGTTTCTATTTGATCTGATGAAATGTGGCCTGAGACACCCATGCCAAAGTGCCAAAATTGTGTGGTTGAAGGGAAAAACAGTATGAAATATCTAAGTCAGTTTTTAACCATCTGTGTTGTGACTTCAGTAATTGCTGTCTTCCAAAGACAATGGTAATGTAATGAAAGGATGCTCTGCTTATCTGGACAGCTTTGGATGCCTGATTAGATACATTTGTTTTGATATTCTTCTTTTGTTCTGACTTAAATTAACCAATTAGTGCACGGAAATTTGATAAACAAAAGTGATTGAACTCTCAATCACTTAAGTAAACATTAAATCCAGCTCATGGTGGTGAATTATGTTTAAAATAAAGACTGAAGCTAAAATCCAATTCCCAGCACTTTAGATTAATTCATTTCAGGAGTGAGAAGCTGGAAAAGTTAATTACTGGTGAGCATTGCATTTTATTCAGCACAGGGTATGTTTTCTGCTCTTCTTGCTGAGCTGCAGTAGGAACCTCTGCATGAATGTGACATGTGGCAATAACCTGGGTGTGTTGGTCACAGGAGCACCAGGAGCTTGTTTAGAGTAGTCTGTCTTGAAATCTTTGCTTAGTTTCAGTTAGAATCAAATCTTGTTTTTTTCATTAAGGGGCCTCTTCTGAGTTCAGTGTGACTGTAGATGAGAATAACAATAACAGGCCTCAGCCTCCTGCTTGGCTTTGTCCTGTGGTGCAGAGGGAGACATTGCTTTGCTCACAGTGTCATCCCTCATACATCTGGGGTTCGATTCACAAGCAACTTAATTTAAGCTGAATTTCTGAATTTCTGATTTCAGTGGTGATATGCTTCCTACTGTGAATTAAGCCAATTATATTCAGTTCTGTAGGCACTTTATCTCTCTTTTTTTTTCAGCCCTTACAGAACAGAGAACTCAGAATGTGTAAATGCAGGTTGGTTTTAAGGATGATGACAAGACAAGAAGCGTCAAGAGCTATATAAGATGAGACTACTAGTGTGGTTCAAATAATTTTTCAGGCAGAAGGGTAGCTACTCTTCCAGCCTCTCTTGTTGGAATCCTGAGCCTAAAGTTCACTGTTTCTGCTGCTCCTCCTGAACAAGAGGCAGGATGATGTCCAAAGACGTTTCTTCATATATCTTCCAGCTCCGTGTAAGGCTTTATTTTAGGGAAGGTATCACGGTTCTGCCTCTTGACACATTTTAATCAGTGACCTTGTTCCTCACAAAGAGTGTAATGCAGTTATGATAGATTGCTTAAAAATATTCACATTCTTTTCCATTCTTTCCAAACAGACTCCTGAAAGTGGTCTTTTTCCAGAGCTAACTTTTCACATCTTACCCCACAACTACAGTCAGGACTGGAGAATATTTGTTGGAGTAAACCAGAGTCAGTGTTTCCAGCTGTAAGTATTTGATGTATGTTGACCAAGCATTTGCTATCCCCTATATTGGAATCGTCATGGCCAGTCTTCACGAACGAAGATTTGGGAAAGGTCTCTACCAACATTTGTTACAAGCGCGCTGGTGATACAGGGCTTTGCAAATGCGGGTAAGGCCTTCGAGCCTGCGCAATGGATTTTTTAGGTGAGACACGGTGTGTGCTGAACTGAGCCCACCCTATAATCTTAAGGTTCAACTGCCGGGGCCGAGCGAGCTTGGACGGTGGCAGCGAGGTCCTCAGGATGCAGGTTTGTTAAGAGTGACCTTCTCTTAGATGGATGGCCTTACAGGGCTGAACGAGCTCCATCTGCCCGGGTTTAGAGTTGTCCTTCTCTTCTGTGTGTTCTGGGGCTCCCCTCTCATCTCCCACGATGGCACTGTCCACACAGGCAAAGTTTGAATTCTCTCACACGCGTTCTGGGGCCCTAAAACTTGTAGTACACACCTGAAAGGGCTGCCCTGGGCTGGTACAACCCAGAGCTCGATTTTGTACCTGCCCACAACAGCTGCAGAACCAGGACACAGCCGGCGACACCCCCCACGATTTTGGAGCATGATGCTCTGTCCCTGTCTGGAGTTTAGAGGAAAACACTAATTTTGCTCAGTAAAAGCATGCCTAAAGCACAAAATGTTGGGGAGCTGGGGGTTGCTTTTTACCCACTTATCTTTGCGTTCCTGCTGCTATTTCAAGTTTAAAATGTGTGAGTAGCCGCAGGAACAGCACGCTGGAAGTCTCACTCTGGCAGCTTCACCCCAGCAGCAGACCGGCGCTGACCCAAGATGCACTCCGCTCCGCCCCCCAAAGGGCTGTCATTGGGGAGGACCTGAGAGTCACCTGGACCTGCGGAACACCTTCGGGAGCCAGGAGCAGTCCTAGCTCCGGAGCGAATCCCACCACCACTTCCTGCCCCGACATCCCTGGACAGGAGCCGGGCAGAGCTTTCCATATTGGAATAACTGGCTTAAAATGATATGATTTTGCTCTATTTTTTAGTAGAATTTTCTTGCTATAATTTCTATTTTTATTTTTCCATCATGTTAAATTATTTTGTTGTATGGCACAGTGTCACCTCATTTGAAGAATGTATTTTTTCACCCATTATTCTCTTGACAGGTTCAAACTCTCAAAGGAGATGGGAGATTACTTGCTAAATACTACTCATACCTGCTGTTAATTTGTAGAAATAAGGTCAGCTCCTGAACACTCTAGGTAGATAACACTGTTGAAAAACTTTTTTGACCCTGTGCTTCACCTGTCTTGTTTTATTTTCTCTTTCCTTCTAAATGTGTAATATATTTCTCAGGTCTGGAGCTCCTGTGACATAGGAAGCTGGAATTATTGCTATTTTTTCCCCTCTTCATCTCTCTCTTGTATTTCTTTAGCTACTATAATTATTTTCAGCCTTTCTGTGACAGGCTTTTTCTAAATTTTATGAAAAATTGCTTCCTGAATTGTTTGGATGGCCATGGATTACATCTTTATGTGCTTCCCTAACTTTTTGCTTACGCCTACAGGTGTATGATGCATATATCTGTGTATGCATGTAGAATGGGTTATCAACAAACACAGCTGTTTACAAAATTCACATAGCTAAGCTGTAAGAAAAACTTATAAAAAGACTTAAAAAACTGACCACAAAAGCTTTGCCTCCTGAGGCTCAGAGGAAGGCAATTCTTAGAGTGTAATGGGTTCCCCTCCTCACAACCCCACCACACTCACACACTCAACTCTACATATTTCAAGGTGTGAAGTTCCATTTTCTGAAATTCTTGGGTGTGCTGACTCCTGTTTGTTTCTTTGGTTTGCTGTAAAACACAGTGAAACCTGACAGCACTTCTTTGGACCCGGATGGGCAGGAGCTCCAGTTTGGAGACATGAACCAGATATTGTGGAAAATAAAACCAGAGAAATATTGCAACACCGTGGATGGACAGGTTGCAAAGATTCCATAAAAGTATTCTGAATGTATGTAACCGTACCTTAAAAATAAGCAGGTGCTTTTACACAGGGCTCAGAAAAAGCTGTTTTTCTTCCAGTGCCACCAGCTTCCTTTGTGCTCCTTTTCCCTCCCCTATGCAAGATGGCATTTATGATACAGCAAGTAACCTCTGTGATACAGCAGAATTCTTCCCTATGAAACTGTCTGCCCTGCAAATTTCCTTAAATTTGCAAATGAAGATAATGCTTTCTGTTTCAAATACTTCTGGGTCAGGTCATTTGGGAGCTATGCCTGGTTGTGGGCCTCTGAGACTCTCTGCAGACTGAAGATCAGCCTCCAGAACCCACAAGGGGCCGCTCACCTGTTCACTTGCACTTGTTAAACCCCTGTACCTGTGAGTGAGGACATCAAGCTAAGGGAGAATCTCAGTGAATTCCTTCATCCCCTGTGTCTACTTAATTTACCTTTTTTTCTGTGTTCAATTCTTACCTCTGGCACTTAGAATGTAAGGCTTTTTTGTTGTTGTTGTTTGGTTTTGTTTTTTGTTTGTTTGTGTGTTTTGGTTTGTTGTTTTTTTAAAAAATTTTTATTTTCCTTGCACCATTTGTCAGATCTTAATTCAGTGACTTGCATATCAGGCTGCTATTAATCTCTGGCTTTTGGCTTTGTGTGTCTGTTTTACATGTTTTATACGTGTACATTCAGTCTAAATGTCAGTCTGAGCTTCTAAAACCCCAGAGGCAAAGTTTTACTCCATGGTGGTGTGTAGATATATGATGGTTAAACAAGGTACAAAGCAAATTCTCAGGAAATTGGCACTTCCCCATGCTGAATGTACACAAAGGAAATTAATTGTATCTGCTAAGGGAATCAGTACAGGGAGTTTTCAGACATTTATAGTTTCATTTATAAATTACCACACACAATTTGCATAGGTTTCTAAGCTAGACATATTCTGAAGTATTTTTCTGGCCTACTGACCTTTAAATATAATTTGTAAAGGCAGGAGATATTTGATATGGTTATTTTCCTCCTAGAAATATACCAAACTTCTTTTCTCAGTTGCCATGACTGCACTTTACTTGGAGGACTAAATGTGAGTTTCAGTGCTCAGTTTAACACAAAAACAACCTTCAGAGGTACTTGTACTTTGGAATAATTTTTCCAGGAGTCAGGAAGTGCATCACAACATGAATATATCATGTTATATATATATATATGTACATGTTTGATCTGTTAAAGACAGATTACCCCGTTTTTGTTTTGCACCCAAAGTGGAAATTTTGCCTCTCTTGAAACTAAAGTATAATAAATAAAACATTACATGTGTCAAAAAAAAAAAAAAAAAAGCTCCACATTTCTGCCTAAATATTTTCCTAGTTGAAATTTCTTCTATGGAGAGCAGATCTTCCCACCCATTTTTATGGAAAAGTAACATACAAGTACTTAACAGAGAACATTTCCTATATGAGTAAAATCCACCACAAGTGGCAAAATTGGAAAGGGTCTTGGATTTGAATAGAAAACATTGCTTTTATAGTATTTAACCATCTTTGCTATTCTAAGAGAAGCATACGGAATCTGCTATTTATTTATAATTGCAGACATGGTGTAAGAAACGTCTAAACGTATTTATTAGATGGCTTTTCATAAATTGTATAATTATTTGTTCTTTTTAATCCTGAAAATTATAAAGTATGTACCTCTCTAGAGTGCTCATGACACATAGAAATGGTGCATTAGGCTTAAGAGTTGAGCACATTAATTACGATATTACAAATATCATAATAAATGACAAATCTTGAAAATAAAATTTTTATTGAATTTCTCTGAGAGTTTCAACATCTCCCTTCATAAAGAATTGTAAACCAGTCTTTTTTCTACTGAATTTTGCAAACTTTTCTATTTCTATTCCCAGCAGATGCTTCAGATTTCCCTGGGATAAAGAAAACATTGTCTTTTTTTGGTTGTTTTTTGCAGTCTTCAAATAAATTTTCAAAATATTTCTATTGAGATTGAAGACTGTGTTTCCATTTCTATCACAAAGGAAACAAAACAACTCAGCATGCATGGAGCACTTTACTTGAATTTAAATATTCCATTTTTCAGGATAATAACAAACTAGATTCATTTTTAAGAGATGTAGAAATGAGCAGATTGGTTTTGGACATCATTTCTAAAAGCAATTGGGCAACAGAAGGGGAAAGAGGAAGAATATCCACTTTGGACATTGCAAATCCATTATTCGTACTATTATTTCCTGTCCCTGGAGACACTTTACACCAGATCCTTTTGGGTGGCTCAGAACATCATGTTTAGTCTATTTTAATGAGGTTCAAGAATTAAAGGCACATTTGAGTTGTAAAGGATTGATTGCCTCAGGTTTGGCGTTGCTCATGCTCTTCAGTCAGAGTTGGTGCAGCATTTGAATGCAACAGCAAGTTATTGTGAGAAAGATCTAAAAATTGAGCAGCTCTGCAGATTGGCAGCTTCTGTGTAACTCAGTCTTCTCCTTTTGGCCTATTGAACATAAAATGCATGCACAGAACAGTGGATTTCCATTGCCTTTTCTCTTGATGTTGCTGAACTGTTCCTGCACCCCTGAAGAAGAGGGTGATTTTATTGACAAGATGCCTGACATATTTGCTGGGCCAGCGAGCTCAGCCTGTGCTGCCTTCTGCTTTCAAGATAAAGAACCCCGTGAACCCTATGAGAAGGATATTTTAGAGGTCCCAGTTGCTTAATCTTATGCATAAACTGCTTTTATTTTTCTTTTCTTCTTCTTCATGCTTAATGCAACATTACTGGAATACACTCCCCATGCCACAAAGACTACACATGATCACAGCTGCTCCTTTCAGTGTGTGCCAGCTCTGAGTGAAAGATTAGCAGATTTTGTACACATTTTAGTTAAATCAGCATGTTAGGTGGCTTTGAAATGTGTTTGATGCTGGATTTGCTATACCTCTGGGTTTTACCAACCAAAGCCTGGCTGAGACCTGTGTTGTCAGGCTTCCTGAGAGTGATGGTTTGGTGGCATTCGGAAGTTCTTGGTCTCTGAATACAGTCACAATCACAAAGAAATTTACAGATATTTCAAAGAGACAGAAAAATAGATTGGTGCATGCAGGACAAGGACAATGCTTTTACTTTTGCGATGCAGCTGTTAAAGGAATAGTCATTGCCTTCTGTAGGATCAAAAAAACATTTTAAAGAAATATGTGTTTTGCTTCTCTGGAGTAATTGGATATTCAGCAACCTGTCCAGATACAGCCATGGACACAAACCCAGTAGTTCTGAGCCATGGGAACCATGCTTGTATCTCTAACTTGGGGCAAATATGAAGCAGTTTGGCTGTATGATGGGCAGTGGGTGACGGGAAGAGACAGCTCTTTCATCCTTACCTGGCTTATGCCTTGGTTTCCTCCTGCAGCACGTGATTTGGCCTTCAAAAAAAGGGTTAGGCTTTACAAACATGCTGGGATGCCTCCTTCCTAGGGAAAACATTTGAATAATCTTTTAATGAGCTGTAATGGATTCCTGCTTGAACTGCCCTGTTACTGGAGTTTTGTTTGTTGCTTAATTCCTCTTTTATAAAGAATGAAACTTACACCAGTTGACTGCTGATGTTGCACACATCTTGCTTTGGCAGTGTGTTTGCTACTGCAGTTTGTTTGACCACATGGCTTCACTGAGGACTTCTCTGGTTTTGTTTTGGGTGGCATCTCTTCTTTTCTGCACAGCCTGGAGCAGGCCTCCTTGTTTCACTCCTCAAAAGAAAGGCAATTTTTTTTCCTTAACAGAATTAATGCTGACTTATTTTTATCAGGCCATGATGGCATTAAGCATTAAGCAGGCTCCTGAAGCATTTCTACAGGGACTTATAGGGCAGTGATTCATTTTCTGCATCTGCTAAGGCTGTCAGCAGCAGGATCACCTGTGGTTTTGCATTGACTTTTCTTCTCACAGCACTTCTGATCTCATTAAGTGTGATAAGACATAAATATAATTTGTCATGTTGATTTACCATGAATATCACTCTTTCTGGATTTAAAAAAACAAAACAAAACAAAACAAAGCAAACCCCAACCATTTTCTTGTACCTTTTCAGAAGATTTTACCGCTCAGTTTTCATTAACTGTGCCCTTTCTGGGAGAATTAAAAACATCTCTCTCTCTCTTTTTTTTTTTTTTGTTGTTAAATTTCCCTTTCAGTCACATTAAGACCTTTCTTAATCATTTTCAGACCTGAGGGAAATCTTGTCTGTCCATAAACTCATTTATTTCCCTACACAGCCATCAAAGTCAAAATGCTACTTGGGCAGAGAAAGGTGACTGAGAGACTCTAAGACAGTTTATTACTGAAAAGCTTCTGAAAAAGTATTATGGTTAATATAGGATAATAATATCTGTGGCTTTTAATTAAATCTTTGCATCCTGAACAAGGTACCTTTTACATTTATATATTCTCCTTTGTGTATAGCTTTACTGTGTGAGCAGCCTATAGTGCTGTAGTGTCTCTTTGCTATCATCTAATAGTTTTAATTATATCCCATTTTAATTATACTGGCATGTGCTTTACAACTATATGGCTTTTGTGTTTCAGTTGTAATAGGTGTGCAAATCACCCTCTGTGTCAGGCAGACAGACAGATCATCGTTTCCTTTATCTGGAAGAAGCAGTAAAACATGTAGACTGCACAGAAACACAACCCCACCTGCCTCTTCCCTTTGATTCCAGCCAAAAGGCTGAAGCATGGTTCAATGCTCAGACAAATAATTGAAAACCAGCAAATACAATGTCTCTGTACACATTTTTTTAGCTATACTGTGTGAGGGGAGAGAGACAGGTGAGATTATTGCTGCAAGCTCCTATCCAAATGTCCCCAAATTTAAGGAAGATTTATGTCTATAGGTTTTGGATTTGTGACCAAATCAAGTCCTATACAAGTTACTGTGGACTGCTAAAATTACTCTGAGGGTGGTTCAAAA
Organism: Corapipo altera; assembly: GCF_003945725.1. NCBI lineage: Eukaryota > Metazoa > Chordata > Aves > Passeriformes > Pipridae > Corapipo > Corapipo altera. The sequence goes on from NW_020884958.1 coordinate 1,423,207, forward strand.
CCAATTGGTAGGAAAAGAAGTTTATATTCTTTCCTTCCTTTTATGATTCGTAACTCTTGCCTCTGAGGAAAAGGGGAATAGCAGAAAAGATGCTACTGCAACTCCCCTGAAGTGTCCAGGACACTGCAAGGAGTAGTTACTCTGACCTGTAAGGGGTTCAGTGGTACAAGCACCTCACCTTTCATAGATATTGACACGTAAACTAACGCGTAGGACATCTCATTTGGTTCATATGAATTTAAGCTCATCTTTTAAGGGGACTTCACGCACCTAAGTGCCCTAGGTTTATTGTCTTTTCAATCATAGGAGGGCTTAGCAGTACAGAAGTCTGAGACTTTCAGATGTACTCTATTCAATGGGGTTTTTTGAGGCAAAAAAGGAGGTTTTTTTGACTAGACCAGTGTTAAGAAGCTGACTGCCAGTGTGCTCTGCTGGAAGTATTTCTGGTTGGTTTATTGGTTTGCTCAACCTTACACTGTGGGCAATGAATGATCTCTTCCTATTTCACATCTGCTGTGTGCTGTTTGCCATATTGTGTCTATACTGACAACTACATTCATGTCACTGGTGCTGCTGAGAAGCTCCTTCCAGTCCTTCCAGTCCCTTTCCTCCTGCAGGAGATAGATACCTTTTGGAAAGTACAGGAATGTGATTAGCAGCAGAAAGAATAATCTGGGTACAATTAATTTTCAAGACAATTTTATTTTAAGAACCCTTACACCTAGGTCTGTGAGGAGAGTAATAAATGTGACTCTTATGTCAGAAACTAAAGGTTCATGTGTTTTTCTCACCTAATCTGACACTTAGGAATTCCCATCATTAAGTGTTGATAATCTCAACTTTGGGTCTCACCAGTCATCCTGTGAAATTGCTCCTGCTGCCAGCAGGCACTGTCCACTCAGTCAACTGCACGGAAAACAAGACAATGTTCTCATCACTTTCCAAGGACAGAAGGTATCATCTCAATGAAATGGACAGATCTTGTGCTGGTGAAACCTCCAGAGTGACTTTAAGAGCCTTGCTCGAGATGGCACCAGTGTGTGCACATGAACCATCTGGCAGAGGAGCTGCAGCTACTGAGTGACCCATATAATTATGACCCACTGATCTGGTGATGTGAAACATGCCTGTCTGAATCCATATCTTGGCTCTGGTGCAGCAGGGGATTTAATCAGACTCCAAATACTTCACAAGGTGCGTGCATCTGTGTCAAGTGATGCAAATGCTAATTCCTCAGCCTAGAAGAGACTCAATTTGCCTTCTAGTAAAATAAAGTAATTTCCAGTTTTTCAGGAAAAGAGAAGCTGTTCTGCTAGTCAGGAAATCTCTTCAAAATCATCTGAAAGCACAAGGCAAACTGAAGCCAGAGTCTTTGAAAACAAGTTCTTACAGTATATCACTTAAAAAGCATCAAATATTGGAGTTTGACCTTGACTCTTCCCATCTCCCTGCTGTATCCAGCTTCATGCCCAGCACAGACGTTGGGCACAGGTGGCTCAGCCTGCAAAATGTTATTTGAGGTGGGAATCTGAGATATTTTTAGGCGGGCAAAGGAAGACATTTACAAATATTACCTTATTCCCCAGTCCCATCTGGAGGGATAAAGCCTGAGATATCTCTAAACATCTGTCTGCTGCATCCAAAGCACAAGAGAGCACTATTATGAGTTGGGCATTTAAACCAGCCCCAGTGGGGCTCCCTGTGCCTTTCATGAGACCAGGGTCACAAAGTGCTGTTCTGCACAAAATACACTGAGAGGGGTTTCCATTACAGAACAACAGAACATTTATTTAGAAGCTTGAGAGGACATCTTTTCTGGAGTAAAAGTCAAGCTGAAAATGTAGCTTATTCTTTTTTTGAGAGATATTCCCTCTTCTCTCACCCCTCCTTTCTTCTCTGCATTCAGTACCTGAGAAGCTGAAGCCCACCTTGCCACAGAATGTGCGCCAGCCCATCTGCACAACCTCAAAACTTTGTCCTGATGTAAGACCCAGTCTAGAGATCAGAGAACACTCAGTGGCCAAACCACGTCTGTTGATACACTGTTGTATCCTTGCTCAACTCACTTGCATGCAAACTCCACTCCTGCTTCACTACCAAGCCAGTCATTGAACTTTTTCTACAATGCCTGGCACTGGGTTTTTAATTCCCAGCTCTGGAGTCTGAGCACATTACTGAACAATTTAAACAAAGAACTTGAAGGTGCTGTCTAAAACTGTGTGGGACTTTGTGAAACACAATAGGATTATATTCTCAGCCTCTGCTTTCCTAGCTGTCTGCCATGCCAGGACTGGAGGCAGAGGCAGGAGGAAAAGGTTTGCTGGCAGATAGCAGGAAGGACGCAGTCAGGAAAGCATGTTTTTTGTCAGGTGATCACAGTTTGTTCACACAGAACATACTTTCATACAGTTCCGCTGGAGTAAAAGCTGTTTCTGGCTCGGGTGGCATCACAACCTCTTCCTGTTTTCTGTCATTATTTGCCATATCAGCATTGGGTAAGGCACCACTACTGTGATGGTATCTCAGCTCTGAGGAGGCTGAGGCTCAGCAGTACCAAAATCACAGTGACTTATCTGCAGTACTGTAATTTCTTCCTTTTTTTCGTTGTTTGGCCTTGTCTTGGTCCATCTAGCTCTGTAACATCCTTATACCTGCTCCTCTTTCCCGGAGCAATATTATGTAATCTTCTAAATTATATCCACTTCCATGGAAACGGGATTTACAAAGATATATATAAACATGTGTGCTTGTTTTACAGAAAAGAAATATCTTTGGTATTTGTACTGTGGAATTTGTAGGCAGAAAATAATTGCAGAGGTAACTAACTCTACAAGGCTGGAGGCAGATTTACTCCTGAGCCCTTTCACTCCTGAAAAGGAACTTGTCTGCTTAGTTCAAATAAAAAGTTCCCCAGTGGGGAGGGGGAGAAAAGATTCTCTATGGCTCAGTAATCTTCATTGATTTTGCTTGAAGAAACTTTCTGAAAGAAGAGCAATTGCCTTGTGCTATGGCATAAGCTTACAATCAGGAGGTACCTGCTTCTGCTGGGCCTCTTCTCTCCCCCAGCACATGGGGGCTGTGTGGACCATTCAAATACACAAGATCACTGAAAAATTGAAACCCCAGACAAACACCATGGATCTCAGAGCAAAACACATACCTATGATGCATTAGAAATCCAATAGTTAGGGTATAATATGTGGATGCCCCACAGAGATCCCTTTCAGGGAGGAAAGGGCCCAGGAGTAACAGATAGGCAAGTAAAATCTGGGATTCAGTTCATTAGGAACTGTAGTGATATGACAAGAAGTAATGGGTTTAAATTGAAAGAGGGGAAATTTAGGTTAGGTATACAGAAGAAATTCTTCCCTGTGAGGGTGGTAAGGTTCTGGCACAGGTTGCCCAGAGAAGCTGTAGCTACCCCATCCCTGGAAGTGTTCAAAGCCAGGTTTGATGGGCCTTGGAGCAACCTAGTCTAGTGAAAGATGTCCCTGCCCTTGTCAGGGGGCTGAAACAGGATGAGTTTTAAGGTCTCTTCCAACCCAAACCATTCCATGACTATGATTCTATGTGCCATGTCCTGCACCCTCCCGTTGCTGTCACCACCATATCCTTTGTAAAAAACAAATAAAACCAACAATGAGATTCACACCCTTTGCTTTGTATTTCTGTGACCAAAACTGTACTTCTGCTTTCACACAAGACTCTCAGTGGAAACTTAGCATGGCCTGGCAACCAAACCTAGTGTATGGTCTTGAAAACAAGAATTAAAATGTTGGCACCTACAGCCAAAAGTAAAAAACAAAAAACCCAAAAAAAACCCCAACCCAAACAACAAAACAAAACAAGAATTTTTGTTTGTTTTAATTGAAAGTATTTCCTCAGACTGCTGATTCTGAGAAAGAACTGCATTGTGTTTTTGATGTGTAGAAACAACTGGCTTCATATTTGAGATGAAGAGGTTTTCCCCCTGGAAAACTGCTGATGGGTATTTGGATTGAACAGGTAGCAAAACACCACATGGAATATGCATATGCTACTCAGTTTTGGTTTTAGGGAATTTTCTTCTTCTTTTTTTTTTTTTTTTAAATAAGGATTTTAATTTATTCTCCTAATGCTTTTAATTCCCCAAGAGACTTGGGCATCTCTTGTGACCATGTGATGAAAATACTACTTGAAACAGAATAAATTATCTAAGAGTTAGCGACCAACCCCTGTGTGTCGGTGGAGCTTTTCTCCATTAAAACACAAAAAAGGATTAAACACATTCATTTCAGAGGAAAACATGAAATATTGATCAACCTTTGATTTATTGCAATTGATCTCTTACAACACAACAGCCTAAAAATACTTCTGAGACATCCTTTCCATTCAAAGTTTTCCAGGGCTATTTACCATGGTAAATAGGCGAATGAAAATCTTTAAATACTTAAAAAAATTAGGGGAGGGAAAAAAAAAAAAGAAATCAGACCACTAGCATGTTTTCAGGATAAAAACCCGTTCACATATAGAGCTCACAGTGACGCTGACCAGAACTCTCATTGCAAAATGTGACCATGTTAATTCTTGTCTTAAAAGATAAATTAAAAAGCCTTTTTTAGTTGTTGTGTCTAAAAAGATCAAACAAGAAACCAACACAACAATAATGATTGAATATTCCTTGAATATAGAAATATTTTAGTAGCTTAAATAATATTTGAAACATGTCAGCTGAGTTTTCTCTCCCTCTCTGTCCCTCCGCAAGCCCTTCTCCCACTTTGGGTCAGCCCAAAACCCCACAAACCACTCCCTTGCCTTAGGGCACCCTGTTATAGGTTATAAATCTGAGAGGTGAATTTTTCTTTCCCTGCTTCACTGTAAGAAAAACGGAGTTGGAATGGGAAGGGGGAAGGGGAGGTTGTTAGCTTTACAGAGGGGATAGCCAGTCAAGCTGCATTCCTAGCTAATGGCCCATTGGAAGGCTGGAGTTTGAGATTTTGGGGGTAGCTGGCTACTCTTAGGGAGGAGAGCTCAGACGGCTAAGGTCTCTCGCCGAGATGGAGACAGGGACTGTGTCTGGGCATTTCTGGAGGAAAAACCTGGGAGCCAGTCTTTCTGGTTCTTTCTTCCTGGTGAGGCCTGACCACCAGCCTTGCGCTGCCACTGCCTTGTGACTCCAGCTGGGATCTACTGGGTTTTTCATTGGAGAGGTCTGTGCTTGCTGGGAGAGAAGGGAAGAGCCTTGGAACACCGTCATCTCAGAACAACAAGCCCCTCCTCGCATGGTGACCGCCAGAGCGCCCCCTGCAAGCAACGACAGAGAACTGCAGGTTCTGCACCTCCAGCGACCCAACAGAACCCCCTGCAGGCCACGATTAGGACTGCGCTAAAGGACAGGGAAGTATTAATTCAGACTTTTTTTTGTTTTGTTTTTTTTTCCTTTGGTTTGAAGGGGACTTTTGGGTACAGGACTACTGTCTAGGTTTTTTTTGTGTTCTGTTACTGTTTTTGCCAACATACATTTATCTTTTAATAAAGAGTTGTTATTTCTTATGTTTTTTTCCACACTTCCTCAATTAAAACCCCTTAATTTTGAATTTACAATTACTGAGAGAGAGAAGTTTGGTCTACCTCACAACTCATCCTCTTTAGCAAACATTTCAGTCCCTTCAGACTGAGACACCCCCCAATCCTCCCCCCTCCGCGAAACCCCTCCCCAGCCCTGTGAACCCATCCTTGAAAACGATTCTCACACCAGCTTTTCCACTTTTGCCCCAAAAAATGGATCCACCACCCACAAAATTCAAGATTTTGAGGTAAAAAAAAAAAAAAGGCAAAAAATGGTTAAAAATCAGCTTCTTGCGGCACTTTTTTTTTCCGGAGAATTCCAAGTTCTCTTGGCAAGACCCAAATTGTTGCAGAAATACCTGGGAATGTCGCCAGGTCCTCCTGGATTTCTGGGAATTTTGGATCACACTGCCAAGGTTTTAGTATTTGTCATTATTTTTGAGGTGAGAATGAGGAAACCTGAGAACTTCCAAGGCGGGGTGGGAGACGTCTGATATCCCGCTCCCATGGAGGTAAATGAGAGGGAATTGGGGGTCCCCACCCCACAGTCTGAGTGGCCAAGAATCCAGGTGGGAATAGAGCAGGAATGGGGAAAAATGGGGTAAGAGGAAGAGGGGTGATTCAGCACTGAGAGGGCAGATGGGGGCGCAGGGGTTGGTGTGGGGTGTGGTGCCCCACACTTTAGTGTCATAGTGCCCCAAACTTTGGGGTCAAAATACCCCACATTCTGGGGTCAAAACATCCCACAGTTGGGGGTCACAACGCACCACACTTGGGGGTTGCAGTGCCCCACATTTGTAGGTCACATTGCCCCATATGTGAAGGGCATGGTGCCCCACAATTGTGGGTTGCATTGCCCTACACTTGGAGGTCACAGTGCCCCACAGTTGTGGGTCAAAAGGACCAAAACTTGGAGTGTCACGATGTCCCACACTTGGAGGTCAGTGCCCAGTACTTTGGGGTAAGACCCCCCCACTCTTTGGGTTGCAGTGTCCCATATGGGGATTGCAGTGGTCCACACTTAGGGTTATATGGATTACATTGTCCCTTACATAGGAGTTACATTGTCCCACATTTTGGAGTCATGGTGCCCCCCTACTTTCGAGTCAAAATGCCCCACATTTGGGAGTCACATTGCCTCTCTCTTTGGAGATTCATTGCCCCACACTTAAGGATCACATTGCCACACATTTTGGGGTCACAATGTCCCTCACTTGGGGGTTACAGTGCCCTACATTTTGGGATCAAAATATCCCAACCTTCAGGGTCATAGTGCCTCACACTTGGGGTCACGATGCCTCGTGCTTGGGTTAATGGTGCTGCACACTTTGGGGCCACAGCACCACACACTTCGGGTCACATTGTCCCACTTTGATGTCAAGTCGCCCTGCACCTGGTGGTCATATGTGCACACTTTGAGGGTCAAATATCCCAGATTTGGTGTCACAATGACCCACATTTTGGGGTCTCAATATCGCACACTTAGGGGTCACAGTGCCCCACATTTTGGATTTGCAATGCCCCACACTTTGGCCTAAAAACACCCCGCACTTTGTGAGTCACAGTGCTCTATACCTTGGTGCCGCGGTCCGAATGGGGGATAGGACCATGGCACCGCATAGGTCTGGGACACGAGGAAGGATGCAAGTAGAATCCTTTATTAACGCATGCATGTGGTCTTTTATCAGCTCAGGAGGGGAAAGGGCCAGAACATAGGGCGGAGCATGAGACAGACAAGCCGGAGGACAAACCAGGATAGGAACACGGGCAAAAGGGGGAGGAGTGGAGGAAGCAGGCAGCAGGCAAACTCATGGCAAGCCTGGGCATGTCCAGGCTGTGCACTGTGTAGTGTGAATACAATGAAACCACATAATAACAGTAAAGTCCATATAATAACTGTAAGGTCCATATAATAAAATCCTGTCAATTACTGTATGTTTTTCTCCACGCCTAGAACTGTTCCCATCACACCTTGGGGTCAGAATGCCCCAGACTTTGGGGTTGCAATTTGAATCACATGAGGATCACAATGCCCAACACTTGGGGTCACAGTCCTCCCCCCCTCATTGAGAATAACATTGCCCCACAATGGGGGGTCAGCAAAGTGCCTCATGCTTGGGAGTTGTACTCCCACACACTTTGGAATCGTTACCTCCCACTTTTCAAAATTAACAAATAAACCTCAAATCCACCCTCAAAAAAACCCTTTAAAAGCATTTATTGATTGTTGTCCAATGGAAGTATAATTTTTATAGGAGAAAAAGCAGGGGGATTCAGGTCTTTTTGACCTGAATTTGGTATTTTTTGAAGGTTCCAGAGGTCAGATGGGACACTGTGGCATCTGGATCCACACGGAGATGATCCTTTTGGGGAAAATCCAGGAAAATTTCATGGATTTGAGGCAAAATCCAAAATTTTCCTAAATCTGGGGCAATTAGAGCTGGATCTGCCTATGGGACAGGATAGATGGGAGCATCAACTTCCTGACGGATCTGGTGGGAGATGTGGCTGGAACAGAGAGAAAACTGCATCATTTTGGGCAGAAAAAAATCGTTGGCAAAAACGGGAATTATTATGCAAAATGGAATATTAATATATAAATAATAAGTAATTACTATGCAGAAGTGGGTCAATATTATGCAAAATGGCTTGATTTGGGGAAAAATGACTCATTCTTGGGCAAAAATGGCTCATTTGGGGGCAGAAATGGTAATTATTGTGCAACATGGCTCATTGTCAGGAAAAATATCTCATTATTGGGGAAAAAGAGGCCCATTATTATGAAAAATGGCTCATTTTTGGGCAAAAAGTTTGCTTACCAGGCTCGTTCCTGCAGGATCCCTCCTCAGTCGCTGCGGATGAAACCAGAGAAACTGGAAAATTTCTTCCAGAATCTGCCCATCCCCTCCCTCATCAACATTATTCCCAAATATCTGGATGAAAAAAACATGGATCTGGGGGTAAAAAAATTAGGACTTACTCACCATCCAGCAAAATCCCGGGATTTCCACATGTCCACCACCTCGCCAACACTTTGGGCATCACGTCCATCTGGAAGCTTCAGATCATCTCTAGGATTTCCATTGAAATTGCCACAGGGGGCACACAGACGGGCAGCCAGGTTCGAAGCCACGGTGATGGTTGCCTCTCCATCACGAGTGACCGTGACAGACATCCCTGAACGATGGGTGACTGTGACATTCCCAGGGGATGAGGTCACAGAGACGGAGTTGGAGATAGTGGCGGGGGGGTGGGTGAAGAGGCCATTGACCTGGAAAATTCCAGACAATCCCAAAAAACATGGTAAACCCCTAGTTTTTCTTGGGCAAAAGGGCTTTAAATTGGGCAAAATCACTCCATATTATCCATAATCACCCTTTTTGTTTGCGAAAATGGTTAATTATTGAGCATAACCACATTATTTTGGGTGAAGTAGTTCAGTAAGAGGCAAAATCTAATAAGATTTTTGCCCAGATCTCTCTAGAATGACCCAAACCACCCCGACATGCTTGCCCCTTGCCTCGCCCACTCACCCACACCTCCATGTTGCCATTGATGCTGACAACGCCCTCGCGGACAAAGACGATGGCAGCCGTGGCCGCTGGGACATTCATGTTCTGACAGTCGCTGACCTCCACCACTACCTTGAACCAGTCAGGTGCCTCCTCATCGCAGAGGGCCGACACCTTGTAAGTGCCACTGGCCAACAGAAGCCCAGGGACGCCATCAAAGGTGGTCAGGGTGGCTCCAGGTGTGAGCTGGCAGTGACCTTCACTCTTGGCGCACACTTGTGACCCGTCATGGGTGACACACACCTGATCCAGGTGACATTGCATATCCCGGCACACCAGTCCCCGTGATGGGTGACAATGGCATTCCTTGGAGCAGTTGTTGAAGGTGACAGTCTCTCCTGCCTGAAACAGGAAATCTTGGAGGTTATGACCTATCTCCCACATTTTGGAGAGTAATTCCCAAAGTCCAAGGGGGGTAAATGTCAGAGAGTGAGAAATGCAGGTGGATTTGGTGGAGTTTGGGAAACTCAACCAGTTAATGGTAATGTTTTCCCTGTTGGTTATAATTTTTTCCTGTTGTCTTTTTTTCCCCACTAGCTGTCCATTTTCTCCATTAATTTTCTTTTTTTCTTTTCCTGGCTAATCCCCTATAATTTCTCCTTTTTTTTCACCATCAGTTACTCTTTTTTCCCCAAAATCCTCTGGATCCTCTCAGATGGGTCAGCCCAACCCCCAGATGGGTCAGCCCAACCCCCAGTCTGGCTCCCAGCAAACAAACCCCACCAATCCTCAGTCTCAATGGTCACTTGCCCCATTCACTGACCTTGAGGTAACGTCCCATGTGGAAGCAGCCACAGTGCTCAGGTGACACACAGGTGTCTCCATCGAAGACAAACCCCTCGTCGCACTGACACCCCTCAAAGCACCCCCAGGTGCAGGGGGCGGGGCCCACAAGGGCAGCACAGGTGACATCGCAGGTGCGGGTGCAGAGCTCGTAGTGGCTGTTGGGGGGGCAGGACAGGGCTGGGGAAAAGGGGGAAAAGCAACACTGTTGGCACGATTCCAAAATTGTGGTTGTTTTATTTGTCAAAATTTGTGGGTATTCAGAAAAATATCAGTTTTGTGGTTTTTGGGTTTTGTTGAGTTGTTTTTTTTTCCAGAATTAGAGGGGTCTTTCCCCAAAATTCGACCATTTCCATCAAAACTTTTTCTTTCCAGAATTGGATTTCTTTTTAAACTTGAGGGTATCATTCAAATGTGGCATTTTTACCCCATATTGGAGGGTTTTCAGTAAAATTGGATGTATTTACCAAAATTGGAGGGTTTTCTTCAAAATTTCCGTTTGGTTTTGTTTTTTCAAATTGGAGGGTTTTTTTACAAATCCAAATGTTTTTTACCAAAAATAAAAAACTTTCTGCAATATTTTTCGAAAAATTGAAGTTCATTTTTTCAAAATTGGAGGAAAAAAATTTAAGACTAGAGGGAATTTTTCAAAATTTGAGAGGCTGAGGGAGCTGGCATTGTTTAGCCTGAAGAAGAGGAGGCTCAGGGGAGACGTCATCACTCTCTACAACTACCTGAAAGGAGATTGTAGACAGGTGGAGGTTGGTGTCTTCTCCCAGGCAACCAAGAGGGCTGTACCAGGGGAGATTTAGGTTGAATATTAGGAAACAAATTTTTACAGCAAGAGTAATCAGACATTGGAATGGGCTGCCCAGGGAAGTGGTGGATTCACCATCCCTGGAGGTTTTTAGGATGAGACTGGATGTGGCACTGAGTGCCATGGTCTAGAAACCACGGCAGTGTTGGATCAAGGGTTGGACTTGATGATCTCAGAGGTCTTTTCCAACCCAGTTGATTCTATGATTCTATGATTTTTCAAGATATGTTTCAAATTATTTTTCAAAATGGGATTTGTTTTGGAATTTGAGCCTTTTTTTTATGACTGGAAAGTTTTTAACAGAATGGTGGGTGATTTTTCAAAATGAAAGGAATTTTTGGATAATGGGAGGATTTTTTTTTTCCAAAATGGAAGGTAATCTTTCTAAAATTTAAATTAGTTCTTTCAAAAATGGAGGACTCATTTTGAAATTTGATTTCTTCAAATTTTTAGGATTTTTTCAGAATAGGAGGGGTTTTTTTCAAACTTTGAAGGAATGTTTGCACAATTGGAGCCTTTGTTGTTTTTTTTTAATTGAGGGGAATTTTCCCAAAATTTGAGGGAATATTTTCCAAAATGAACAAGGGAAATTTTCCAAAATTGGAGAAATTTTTTTCAAAAAAAAATTTTTTTTTTTCAAAATTGTAGGGAATTTTTCCAGAATTTGAGGAGTTTTTTTCCAAAATTTTACATTTTTTTTACAGGAGAAAATGTGGCTTTTGAGGAAAATAGGACTGAATTGGCGAAATCCCGCCTGACTTACGGCAGAACTCCTTCGTCCTCCATGGTTTAACCACAGCACCAGCAGCCTGACAGGCAGCGACATATGCCTGCAGCGCATGACACAAGGCACCACGGTCCCCTCCAGCAGCACAGAGATCGTGGACACAGTGAGTGAAATACTCCATAGGGCTGACGCGTGGGTGACATGCCTGGAATGGTCCCTCTGCATCACGGATGATTCCACAGGATCCATTCCTGCTGTAGGATGCTCTATTGGTGGCATCACACTCGCCGCACATGCCATCCTCACAGCCATCACTGCACGCTCCATCCTGCTCTGGAATCTTCCAGGAGGTGATGAATTCCTGAGTGTTTCCCGCGAGTGCCCCTGTGGGCAGCTGGAAGTCATCACTGGGGTCCCCGTCATAGTCACCGCCCAACCCACAGAGCCGACCACGATAGATGTCGGGGACAGTAATGAGCAGGAAGGTAGCAACATTGTAGAGGACACGGACTCCCGCAGTGGTATGGAGCACAATGTTATTCCCTTCTTGGCCAATGCGGAGTTTGTTGTCCTCCATCACTAGTGGGAGGGTGTAGCGCTCTGAGTCCACCTGGGTTGGGGACAGGGTGACACATTTGTGAAATGCGGTATAAGGTCACCATACCCCACTCCTCGGTGATGCTGTACCCATGGAGGGAGACCCCCATGCTCCTAACCATTCCCATGTCACCATGGGAGTCACTGGTTCCCACTCCACAGTGACAGTGTATCCAAGGATGAACACCATCACTCCATTGTCACCACGTCACTGTGGGGGTCTCCAGACCCTGCTGCACAGTAACAGTTCTCTGTCCACATGGACAACTGCTCTTTATTGCCACCTTCTTTATTGCCACCAAGTCATTGTGGGGGTCTCCAGATCCCGCTCCACAATATTGATGTACCCAGGGTTGATACCACCACCCTCTTCATAAATATGTCTCTGTGAGGGTCTTCAGACCCTGCTCCACAGTGATGGTGTACTCAAGGATGAACATCTCCACCCTCCTTATCACCACTGCATCACCATGGGTGTCGCTGGATCCCCCTCCACAGGGACAATGTACCCATGGATGGACACTATTACCCTCTTCGTTGTCACTGTGTCACCATGGGGCTCTACAAACTTACCTTCACCTCCCACCTCCGTCCCCGCTCCATAGTGACGGTGTACCCATGGATGGACACCATCACCCTCTTCATCATCACTAGGTCACCATGACTGCCTGCCTCATGCTCCACCAACACTGTGAAGTTGACCAACCGTGGTGCCGGCTTGCACAGGCGTGCCAGGATGTAGGTGCAGGATCCTGGGATATTGAAGGTTCGTCCATCGAAGGTGACATAGTGGGGGTCTCCCGATACAACCAACCGGCCGTAACCAGTGGGGTGGCACCCCAACACCCCATCTTCCACCCGACACTCTTCATGAGCACCACAATATGCTTCCTGGCAGGTCACTGCACCATCGGCTCCACAGCGGCAGCGTTCTCGGCACGAGGGGTAAAACTCTATGTCCTTCTGGTAGTAGCGACCATGGTACTCACAGCCACACTCAGAGCGGGGGACACAGTCAGAGCCACTGAGGACATAACCATGGTCACAGAAACAGCCTTCAGAGCAAGGTGAGTCGGGACAGGCAGCAGGGACGGAGGGGGTGAGGCAGGTGGGCTGGCAGGGGCTCCCACAAAGCTCATAGTGGGAGTGGGGAGGGCAGGAAAGATCTGGGGATAAAAAGAAGTACATAACCAGTGAGGAGAATATCAAGAGGGAAGAGGAGTCCCTCTAAGAAGAAAGGAAAGAAGGGAGGAAGGAGAAAGGGAGGAAAGTAGGGAGGAAGGAAGGAAGGAAGGAGGGAAGGAAGGAAGGATGGAGAGAAGGAAGGAAGGAAAGAAAGAAGGAAGGAAGGAAAGAAAAAAGGAAGGAAGGAAGGAAGGATCCTGTTTGCCCCCACCCCACCCACACTCACCGCAGAACTCTACTGTCCTCCACGTCTCCACATCCACCCCGTGACTCTGGCACGCGGTGACATAGGCGGCAACACCCTGACACACAGTGTCGCGGTGTCCCCTGTAGTGACAGGCATCGAAGGCACAGTCTTGCAGGAATGGCTTCGGGTCAATGACACCATGACACTTCCGGAAGGGCCCCCCTGCTTGGACAATCACCCCACAGTACCTGTCACCATGGTACGGCTGCACCCGTGATGTGTCACACACTGGGCACTGGTCGCCACAACCAGCTGAGCACCCAGGGACATCCCCCACCTTCCAGCTCTCACCCAACCGGGTCTCGTCGGGGGCGTGGTGGCCACCTGGGGTGACAAAGTCATCCTCGGGGTCACCGTTGGCGTTGCCGCAGAGGCCACAGACTGCGCCAGAGTAGGCTCTGGGGAGGATGGCACGAGCATAGCTGTACCAGTCAAATGTGACAGTGAGGCCGAAGTCAGTGACGACAAAGCCATGGACACCGCGGTGAAACACGGAAAAGTGGGGGTGGGTGAAGGGTAGGGACACGAAGGTGCCGTCCACCTGGAGGAAGGGGGAGGGAGACAAGGGGTGAAAGCCAAAAGGAACTGTTTTGAAATCATAGGTTTCTGATTTTATTTTATTATTGTATTTCTTATTTTAATTTTTTTTTATTTCTATATTTTTGTTTTATTTTGATTTGTAATTTTATTTGAAGGTTTATTTGTTTTAATTTTTTAAATATATTTTTCTTTTGTTGATTATTTTTATTATTAAGTTTTTATTTTGTTTAATTTTTATATTTGTGTTTATTTTTATTTTCATTTTCATTTATTTTTATATCTTAATTTTATTTTAAATAATTTATTTTTCTTTTTATTTATTTTAATTGTATTTTATCTTTTTGAGTTGTTCTTATAATTCATTTTCAATTTTCGTTCAATTTACTTTTTTATTTTCTGTTTATATCTATTTATCTATTTTTATTTTTGTCTCATTTAATTGTACAGTTTATTTTCTATTTTATTTTCTCTTCTTTTTATTTTTTACTTCTATTTTTTTATTTAATTGTTATTTTTAATTTTTATTTTATTATTTGATTGCAGTATTTTTCCTATTTATTTTTTAGACAAACTTCTAAACATATCAAAAATGTGAGGTTTAACCTCAAACTCCCTTCTCAGGGCTTCAACCTAGAGCTGCTGGGCAGAAATTAAATTTGAATTTTGGGGGATACAAAGGAGGAATTTTAGGAGGGGGAAATGGGGACTTACAGGATAAAAAAAAAAGAATTTGGAGGAAAAATTGGAAAGTTTTGGGGGGAAATGAGGAATTTGCAGTAAAAAAGGGTACTTTGGGGGGGGAAATTAGGAATTTGCAGAAAAAAAAGGGCTTTTTGGAGGGAAAAAGGTAATTAGAAGGGGAAAAAGGGGAATTAGGGGGAAAAAAAGAGAGGGAATTCAGGGGTGAAAATGATTTTTTAGTGTCCGCCCACCTTGACCTTGCGTGGGTGCTCCTGGCTCATGCTGATGATGCTTCCATAGACCTCCAGGGTGACAGTCTTGGTGAAGCTTACGGCACGGCTGCCGCGGTGGTTGTTCTCCACAGTGACATTGAAGGGGACCAGCATGGGTTTGGGGATGCAGAGGGCAGCAAACTGGTAGATGCAGGAGCCTTGGAAGTCAAACCTCTTCCCATCAAAAGTTGTGTAGTGTGGGTCACCTGTCCCGATGCAGGTGTAGTGCTGGTTGGGTTCACACTTGGAAACGCCGTTAACTGTGACACATTTCTCCTGAGATTTACACTTTCCTGGATTACATTTCACCATCCCTGTGCCCTCACACCGACACCGCTTATGGCAGCTACTGTCTTCCCAAAATTCCTCATGGAGCTTGTAGAAGCGATTGTTGTGGAAACAAGAAGAGGTGGTGCTGGAGGTGCTGGAGCTGCTGGAGGTGCTGGAGGTGTTGGAAGTGCTGGAGCTGCTGGTTGTGTTGATACCTGTAAGGGATTTAGAGTCTGTGAGACACGCAAGACGAGTGGACCTCAGGAAATCGCCAGTGTAATTCCATGTGTTATTGACATCCAGAGTCAGATCAGTGGGACTTTGGGGGGTTTTAGGGTGAAAAGACCAATGCAAACTTTCCCCATAATGGAGGTGTTGGTCACATTGACACTTAAAAGGAATTGGTGTTCATGGGACATCCCAGAGGGACACTCTCAGGAAAATCCCACCATAATTCCATCGATTTTGGGCACCTGGCCCAGATCAGGTGGGTTTTGGGGTATTTTAGGATGAAAAGACCATCACAACCCTTCCATGTGCTGAAGATGTTGATTACGTCGACACCTAGAAACACCACCATTGCTCTAGGCAGATCCCTGAAACTGAATTCCCACATACATCCTCTTCTCCCTTTCCCAAGATCCTTGGAAGCCCCACATGAACTCACCACATCCCTCTGTGTCCCATGGAGTCTCCTGGTCTCCACAGTCTTTCTGGCATGAAGGGTCTCTCCAACTTTCTGCCCAACCTTCATCACCTTCACCAGGAATACCGTTGGGAACCATGGCCTCATCCTCTGTATCCTCATTGAAGTTGCCACACAGGCCACAGGTGGCCCCAAAATAGCTGCTGGGCACTGCCACCATGATGACCTGGTCCTCATCATAGGTCACCTGCAGCCCAAAATCTGTCTGGAGAATGGTCCGACCCTCATTTTGGAAAATCCGGATTTTTCCAGCTTCCAGGGTGACTGGAAGGTCAGTCGATTTGTTGTTGACCTGGTAGAGTGGAAAGAGGGGGAGGAGGAGGAGAAGGGTTAAAACTCAGTGGATGGTTCACAAAACAGAAGGAGAAGTGACTTTCAGAATAATCAATTTTCATTAAAATCAGAATTTTTGCCCCAATTCCACAAAATCCAAACCAAGAAAAGCTTTTCTACACTTCCTGAGCTTAAGATCTTGTTTGTGTTGAGGCCATGTTTGGAAGTAATGACATCCCACCCAGAAAAATTGAGAGTTGTGTCACCTAGACTTCATTTTTGACAGATTTCTTTCTATTTCATGAATCTTATGGAGAAATCTGACCTTAATATTGGTTCATATCCTTAAAAATTTCCTTTTTTTCTGGGATTTAACCCCAACATGAAGATAGGTTGGTTGGAGAAACCTGGAGCCAGGGATGAAACACCTCTTCCTTGTTTGTGATTTGATTGGGAATGGAAAAATTCCCAAAATTCTGTGGGCTTGGTGGTTTCAAACTTTAAAATTGCCTTTTTTTTCCCCAGAATTTAACCAGAAGTGGATTTAACCTGGAGTGGGTTGGAGGCACCTCAAGCTGGGGATAAAAGACCTTCTCCTTGGTCTTTTGGGTTGTTTGGGATGGAAAACCAAAAATCAAAATTCCATGTGTTTGATAGTTGTACTTATTTTTTTAAGGCCCACATCAACACTGCAGTGATTTATACGCTTCCATTTTTTTGTGTGTTTTTCCTAATTTTTTAAGGTCAAACTCACCTGGAAAGTTTTATCCACTGAGAATAAATGGTTTTATCAGGAATGATGGATCCAACACCTTGGGAAACTCACCTGGATGGTCCTGCCCCCCCCAGCATGGATGGAGACATTGTAGGCATAGACATAGATGTTGGCCAACGGTGCCTCAGAGCGATCCTGGCTCCACCCTTCTTCCACGGAGAAGGGCTCCAGGGTGGGGTCGTCCCCGCAGTACCTGGTCAAGGTGTACCTGCAGCCTCCATGGATGGACACAGGGGCCCCGTCAAAGGTGTGGTACTGCAGGGATGGGGAGCCAGTGCAG
The DNA here is from genome assembly GCF_003945725.1 of Corapipo altera. Taxonomy (NCBI): domain Eukaryota; kingdom Metazoa; phylum Chordata; class Aves; order Passeriformes; family Pipridae; genus Corapipo; species Corapipo altera. The sequence goes on from NW_020884958.1 coordinate 1,440,479, forward strand.
GTGCCCAGATAATCGTGACGGCAGATGGGTGCGCCCTTGTCCAGGTGACAGGTCTCCTTGGGGCGGCACTGCACCTTTCGGCAGGGGTCTGGAGATTTATTAATGATGAGTGATTAATTGGTATTAATTAATTCTATTACTGATATGCTTAATGATCCATTTCAGAGATTTCACAGAATATTTGGAGTTCAAAGGGAACCCAAGGATCATCAAGTCCAAGGCTTAAGTGAATGGTCCTTTATTTATATATAATGCTTTATTTATTGATTGCAGTTATTTATATTTATGTTTTATTTTTTCTAAATTATTTATATATCTCTATATATTCTTTATACATTCATTTATATATTAATTATCTACTCACATTTACTTACATATTTCTATTATAGTATAGCATTATTAAAAATATCATACTTTTATATAATTCTAGTGAATTTAAAAATATACATGTATCACTGGAATGTATTTTTATTATATATACTTAATATATTGTATATTAAAATTATTAAATTTAATATTTATTATATTTATCTCTAATATTATATATTCTTTCTATATTATTTATTTACATTTAGAGACAATAATTTTTATGTATTATTTATATATTTATGTCTCTGTTGATCCTTATTTATTTAAATATATTACAAGTAGTTCTTTTACCATTATTCTTATAAAGTAATATATTAATTTGTATGTAATGAATGCTGTCATTTATATAATTGCATAATTATATATGTTTATAATTAGATTTAATTAACCATAATTGCTATAGCTGTTATTTATATCCATATAATTATAGATTATTTATTGATATCAAAGTCCCCCTCCACTCACCACTGTCACAGGCTCCCTCTGCTCCATAGCGTTTCCCCTCCCCTGTCCCGACGCTCCATGCCCCAAATGCCGCTGTCTCATGCTCCACCCGATGGATTCCAAATCCGCTTCCCAAATTTATCCCAATCCACGAATATTCTGTCCCAGGGACTGGTTCCCATGCTGTGCTCCCTAATGGCCTCTGATTCAGCAGTATTCTGGAAGTTTCCGCTGTCTTGGCTACCAGCAGGACACGGTTGTCATATCCCTCCAGCGTGACAATGCCATAGGAGTTGCAGTAACTAGTGACATCGGGAACGGTGACAAAAAATGGCATAAAGGTGACCTCACCACTATTTCTGCCATTCCCCAAAAGAAAAACCTGGATCCCGGCATCGGAAGTGAGGAACAAGCCCTTTCCTGACTGGGCACCATAGAGCACTGCGTGGTTGGGTTGTAATTCTCGTGTGGTCTCGGTGACCTCACCGTGACCCTTGACCCACGTTGGTTGTGCAGCAGAGATGTAGACTACATTGGATTGTCCCCGGAAGGGCACCGGTGGCACGATGAAGGTTGTCCCCCACTGGGTGATGGGGCGGAGCTGTTCCACCACATGATCACAACGGCTCAACCTGCCCACACACGTGTGGCCGCTGAAGATAGCAACGGGTCTCTGAGCTACAACCCGTGTTCCAGAAAGATCTGCTGCGCTCTGGATCTGTGCCGCTTGAAATGGCTCCAGCAGGATGGTGATGGTGGAACCACGTGGGTGCAGCTTGCCACGGAAGGTGACGTCGGCACTGAGGTGAACATTGACTGTGGTGGGTTGATCCCAAGCGGCCACTACGAATTGGGAATAGCGGGCGGGGCCAGGGCTGGGGGTGACCACGTGGTATTCCGTCCCCCATCTGTGGACTGGGATAATGACAGCAGAGTCAGCCGCAGAGGGTTTGTCGTTTATCATCACTGTGGTGACAGCGGCAGTGGTCTTCACCACCACAGCATTTTCAAAAAGTTGGCTTCCCACCATCTCAGCTTGGGGTGGGATCTTCACCAGGATTGGTTGGTTAGCAGCTGCCTGTACTGTCATCCGTAATCCAGGTCTTTTCATGGAAATGGTGGCGGTGGTGGATGGGGAGGGGCCAGTGAGGAGGAGGAGGCGGAAGTCGCTGCGGAGGGTGCGTTGGTCCCCATTCTGCTGGAAGGCCACCAGGAACTCCTCTCCCAGGTGAGGTGGTGACACGACAGAGGTGACATGGAAGGCATGGAGGAGAGCTGTTGGGAGGGGAGGAAGAGAAGGAATTGGATGAAGGGGAGGAAGACTAGGGGTGGTTAATTTGATAGATTATTGATTTGATGGATTATTATTTTGATGGATCATGGATTTGATGGATTATTGATTTGATGGGATTTTGGTTCAATGGATTATTAATTTGATGAACTATTGATTTGATAGGCTTGATTGATTTGATGGACTGTTGATTTGATGAACCTTTTATTGATGGAGTTTTGATTGGTTTGACGGATTGTTGATGGACTACTGATTTTATGGATCATTGATTGATGGACTATGAATTTGACAAACTATTAATTTCATAACTTGATCGATTTGGTGGATTATTGATTAATGGATTATTAGTTTGATGGGTTATTGATTTGGTTGACTTTGAATTTGATGGAGCTTTGATTTGATAGACCATTGATCTGGTGGGTCATTGATTTCATGGATTATTTATTCAGATTATTGAGCCAATGGATTTTTGGACTAGTGGATTATTAAATTGATGGATTTTTTATTGGACAGACTACTGACTGATGGGCTATTAATTTGATGGGTCATTGGCTTATTTAGTCTTTGATTTGCAGGATTATTGATTTTATGGACTGTTGATTTAATTTTATTTGATTTGATGGGATATTATTTTGGAGAAATAAAAATTTGAATCAACATTTATCTGATGACTTGATGAATTATGGATTTGATAGACTTGATTGATTTGATAGACTGTTAGATCATTGATTTTATGGACTGTTAGTCTGATGGACTACTGATTTGATGTATTACTAATTTGGTGGAATATTGATAAAATAGATTGAATATACAGTTTGCTGATTATTTATTTGACAAACTGTTAATTTGATTGATTATTAATGTAATTGACTATTAATTTGATGAAGTATTGATTTGCTAGATCATTAATTGGATGGACTTTCAATACACTGCATTTTCCAAATGAGAGAATAAACTCCATTGATCTGAACAAGTATTTAACTGATTAGATTAATCTGCTAGATCATCATTAACAGAAACAAACAATTTGGACAATTACAAATTTGACAAAACCCCAATTAATTTCTTGGGCAAACGATGGCCATTTGGAGCTAGGAAACCCTTCTTTGGGACTGGAAAACCCTGATTTTGAGGCAAATTCATTATCTGAGGAGAATCTTGCAGCTTCTGGGGCATTTCTCCACCCAGCTGGAACTTACCCCAGAACATGACAATCCAGAACCAGTGTGGTACATCTGTTTTTCCCAGGCTGCCATCCATGATGCTCTGGGTGCAAAAGGCAAGAAAACAGTCAAATTCTCAGATTTCTTGAAATCTCACTAGAATTTGCACCAAACTCACTCATATTTTGACCTAAAACTCACAAATCCCCAAAATCTGTGGTTTTCACCTTTGCACTCATCCCAAAAAGGGGTGTTCTGTTGAATGTGCCCCTAAAAATCTGATTTTGTCACTCATGTAATCCCCCAAAGCCACTATTTTTACTGCACATATTTAGACATCTACACTTTAGTGCACCTAACTCCAAAACAAGTTTTTTGGGGGACATTTCCTTATGCCCTCTCCCAGCGTTCAAGATCCCTTTGCTTCTTTTTCCCCTTTCCTCCCTTTTCATTTTGACCATTTCTAATTTTTTCCTGTTTTCCTTTTCCCCCTATTATCTTCATTCTCTTGTTTCTTTTGCTCCATTTTCCCCTTCCCCCTTTTTTCCTCAATCTCCTTTTGCACTCTAATCCCATTTTTCTGCTTCCCTCCCCTTTTTTGCTTTTCCATTTGTTTATCTTTTTTCCCTTTCCTCTCCCTTTTTCTTCTTTTCACTCATTTCCTCTGCTTTTTTTCCCTTTCCTCCACTTGTTTCCTTTCCCCCCGCTTTTTCTCTTTTCCTCCACTTTCCCTATTTCCCCCTCTTTTTCTTCACTGTTTTCCTTTTCCTCCTCCTTTTCCCTTTCCTCTCTTTTTTGTGTTACTTGCTCTTTTACGCCTTTTCCTCCCTTCTTTCCCTTGTTTCCCTTTCTGCTCTTTTTCCTTTTCTCCCTTCCCCCCCCCCCTTTTTCCCTTTCCTCCATCTTTCCTACCCTTTTTTTCCCCAAATCCCCTCACACATCTTCCAATCTCACTGTTCTAAGGACCAGAACCAGAGCTGAGGAGGGTGAGGGGAAGAGTTTCAGGAATTTCCAGGTGGATTTTCCCAATTTGGAGGTTCCCTGCCAAAAAGAAATTATCAATTTTTAGATGTAGTTTTGCCCTTACCTGCCTCTGGCCCCGTTATATTCCCAAATTAGCTTCGTATCCCCAAAGAGCTCCGTTTTATCCCCAAATCTGTGATGAAAACACAATCCCAGGGCAGCAGCTCTGGCTCCTCCCTCAATTATTTTTTAACTTTGGCAGAAGAAGAGGGAAAAAAATGACTAATCCAGGCACCCTTGGGGGACCACCCCACCCAATGCCTTGACATAATTTTTGGCCAGAAAAGGTGAACAGAGGAGAAAAACAGGAGTTTTTATTGAAACTAATGGAAACAATTGGCATTACAAATATAAAGTTGTGGTTTTTTTGGAAGATGAGGTTGAAATTTTCCCAAAACAACAAGTAGAAATCAGGGGGAGGGCAAAAATAGGGAAGGTTAGGTATTTTTTGCAGAAATGGCAGGGGATGATTGGTGAAAAAAGGGGGGGGGGGGGGGAAAAAAAAAATCATTTTGAGGAATCAAAAGGATTGATTGGCCAAGACCAATGGTATGAGGTACAAGGGGAAGTGCTGGGTCCCATCCTTGGGTCACAAAACCCCCCTGCAATGCTATGAGCTGGGGGCAGAGTGGCTGGGAAATTGCCAGGTGGAAATGGACCTGGGGGTCAACAGGGGCTGAATATGAGCCAGCAGTGCCCAGGTGGCCAAGAAGGCCCATGGCATCCTGCCTTGGATCAGGAATAGTAAGGCCAGCAAGAAACAGCGCAGTGACTGTCCCCCTGTGCTGGGCAAAAATGAGACCACACCTCAAATCCTTGGGTCAATTCTGGGCCCCTCATGGCAAGAAAGACATTGAGCAGTTGGACCATGTCCAGAAAAGGCCAAGGGACCTGGGGAAGGGTCTGGAGCACAAGTCTGGTGAGAAGCAGCCGAGGGAGCTGGGGGTGTTTGGCTTGGAGGACACTCAGGAGAGACCTTCTCATGCTCTGAACTACCTGACAGGAGGTTGTAGCCAAGTGGGGGTCAGAGTGTTCTCCCAGGTAACCAGCAATAGGACAAGAGGAAATGGTCTCAAGCTATGCTAGGGGAGAATCAGGCTGGGTATCAGGAAGAATTTCTTTGCAGTAAGGGTGGTCAGGCACTGGAAGTGGCTGTCCAGGGAGGTGGTGGAGTGACCAAGTTTGGAAGTGTTCAAGAAATGGTGGGATGTGGCACTCAGTGCTCTGGTCTAGTTGACCAGGTGGTGTTTGGTCAAAGGTTGGGCTTGATGATCTTGGAGTTCTCTTGCAATATTAATTATTCTGTGATACTGTGAATGGGAGTGAAGGGGTAAAGTTTTGTCTTGTGTGTCTTGTGTTATGTCAGAGTGTGTTGTAGGAGCAACAGTTTTGGCGTATTGTCCTAGTTTTTGTGTTGTTTGTGTTGTGTGGCATGTGGAGTGTTGGGCGTGTGTGGTTTCACGTTGGAGCATGTTGTGGGTGCAACATTTTCGGGGGGGGTGCCATATTTTGTGTTATGCACAGGTACTGCATGAACTTGATTTCATACAGTGCAAAAACTCATTAATTAACACCAAAAAAGGCACAAATGAATGAACTCCAGCACATTTCACCCAAAGCCCCTCAGATCCCCTGGAACTGTGGGAACAGTGATGGTGACATGGCTGTGATGATGTCACCATGGATGCCATGGCTGTGATAATGACATGGACACTACAATCAATGTCTTGGATGTGATTTTATTGCTCTGGTAGAGGAGGACATAACCTTGACCTTCCAATTGACTTCACTGAGGACAGTGGTGACAATGGGGATATCCCTCTGTCCCAGCCCCCTAGATTCACCTACAGGAGACATCAAGAGCCCAAGAGGAAGAATCGCTTCCCCCCCCCAAAAAAAAATACCCATTTCCTCAAAAAATTCCCAGTTTCCCCCCAAATTTCCCAATTTTCTCCCAAATTCCCAGTTTTAAAAAAATTCCCCCCAGAATTCACAATTTTGCCCCAAATTCTAAAATTATTCCGTAAAATCCCCACCTTTTCCCCAAAATTCCCAATTTTCATCCAAAATTCTCAATATTCCATGTCCAAATACCCACTTTTCACTCCAAATTCCCAATTTCCCTGAACAAATTCACCATCTTTTCCCAAAATCCCCAATTTTTCTCCCAAAATCAAAAATTATCCCCCAAAATCCCCACTTTTTCTCTCTAACTCCCAAATTATCCCCCCAAGTTCCCACTTTTCCTCGAAATTCCCGGTTTTCCTCCCCAGAATTCCAACTTACAACCAGCAGTCATTGTCCTCGTTCACCTTGGGAGGGTCCACACCCATCAACTGGAAGTTGTCCACCCGGAAGGCCCAGCGCCCTGGGACATTGACATTGGAGGTGGCAGTGATGTTGATGATGGCATCTGTTTGGGATCCGGGAATGTTGTAGAAGTTGGTGTCATCACCGCTGTTGAATCCTGCCTGGAAAATTTGGAGGGAATTTGTGGGGACTGACCCCACCCAAAGGGGTGTTGGGACCCCAAAATTATGTTAGGAGGTGAGCACTGACCGTTGGTGGCCCCCAAAAATGTTATGGACCAAATCCATGACCTTCACCATCATGATGAGCCTCTTCAGAAGATGGGTGGGACAACCTCAATCTCCCCCCAAATCACTCTGGACCAATCTCTGACATTCATCATAACTATCTCTGGACAATGGACTGGACCAATCTCTGACCTTCATCATCCTCCTCCCCAGAAGATAGGATGGGCCAACTTCTGACCTTCATCATCATCTCCAGAAGATGGGACAGGACATCCTAGACTTCCTCTTAAAAATATTTTGGGTCAATCCCTAGTCTTCATCATCACCGTCATCCATCATCATCATCATCATCATCATCATCATCATCATCCCCAGAAGATGGGATAGGCCAATCCCTAGCCTTCATCATCATGCCCAGAAGATGGAGTGGGACAACGTTTTCCTTCCTCCTCCCCTCCCCACCTACATGTGCTGCAATCCCTCCGAGCCCCGTTTCAGCATCCCCGTCACTCGCCGCTCCTGTGGTCCACTGGATGTCCCAGTAGTTTAGGATGATGAAGAATGTCTTGGAATCAGTAGTCAGGACAGCCTGGAAGGTGTTGCCCTATGGAAAAGGTCACAGAGGTCAAGGATTGGTCATGGAGGTAAGAATTGGCTGTGGAAGTAAAGGGTGGGTCATGGATATCAAAGATAGGTTGGTCACCAAGGCCACCAACTGAGTCACAAGAGCCAATGAGCGACCTCCATGCCCCAGCCACAGACTCACCTTTGTGGAGGTGGAGCCATAGTAGGCCACGTGGTCCCAGGTGGCCACAAAGGCCCAGGTGGCAGTGAAGAGGGTTTCGGGGAAGTACTGGTTGATGTCCCGGCTGATGTCCCCCAGCAGCACTGCATTGGTGGTCTGGCGGTAGAAGATATCCCCACCCAGCACGTTGTCCACATCTGCCCAGTAAGGGGCCACAAAGGAGCGCCCATCCACCAGTGGGAAGGGATCGGGGGTGTATTCTCTGACAGGTTCATCAAAGGAGATCACCCCATTGTTGTTCACCTGCAGGTGACACCGGGAGGGGGTGGGAACAGGGGTTGGGGGTGCATCACCTTGACTTGGGGTGTGGACATGGGCAATACAAGGCCCCAAGACTCACCACCCACAGGACCTCTGAACACCTACCAACCCCCTAAGGCCTCCCCCCCAAGACCCACCAGCCATAGAAATGCTCTCTCACAGGACCCCCAAATGCCCCTAGAACCCCCCAAAACCCACCAACCACAAAAGCCCCCAACACCCCCCAACCCCATCAAGACCCACCCCTCCAGGACCCTCTCAAAACCTGCCACTCATAGGACTCTACAACATTCACCAACACCCCAAGACCTACTACCCATAAGATCTCTCACCACCCATCACCCACAGGACCACCAAGGACCACCCGCCCAACACCCACGATCCACAGGACCCTCCAAACCCCTCCAAACCCTCCAGTACTCCCCAACCCCCTCAAGACCCACCTGAAGACTTTTCAATGCCCCCAAACAAACTCCTCTATGAACTCAAATGGGGTTGAATTTGGAGAAGGGAGTTTGGGGGTAGGGACACAGACAAGTGAAAAATGAAGCAGAAACAGAGGGAAAATTGGGAAAAATTGAGGAAATTCCCCAAAATCTTGAATTTTCAGTGACCTACAAAGAGGGCTTCATGGGTTTTGCCATAGAAGGTGAAGGGAATGAAGAGGGTGATCCTCTCAGATGTCCCATCATCATGTTTGGGATTCGTCTGGTCCCCCTGGTCTGGTCCATAGGGATAGAGCAGGGACCCTGTGGCAAAATCAGGATTTGGGAACTCTCCCCTCAAAAAACACCTAACTATATGGATACTGGAGTGAAACATGCCAAATTTGGGGTTTCTGTGTTCTTGGATACCTAAAAATGGTTTTGTCTGCTACCATGTGATCAAGGTGAAACTGGGGTGTTAGGGAATTACCCCATGGAGATTACATAAGGAACATATAGATTTGGGGAGAAATAATGGGAAAATGGTATAATGGGGGTTAGAGAAAGCTTGGTTTAGGTGGAAATAGTGGTTTTTAAGGCAAAACCTGTCAAATTCACCTTTTCCAGATGAGGAATTGGTGCCCACAATGGATCCTGGAGAAGAAAAGGGGGGAAGGGAGTGGGGAGAAATGAGTCAATCCATCATTCCCCAACAGGGATGAAAATTATAACTATTTTTCAGAATTTACCCAAAATCAGGAGGAGGAAAACACCAGAGGGTAACATCCTCGACCCTAAAAAAATATGAAAATTGGGGAAAATTTAAAAAACATAAACCAACAAAAAATCCCCAAACCACAGTCCCCCCAAAAAAGTCCCAGGAAGTGATGAGGGTCTGGAGGCAAAACAAAGCAAGAATGAGGGTCTGGAGGCAAAAAATCCCACTTTAAAACACTATCCAGGCTCTTTACCCAGGAATGTTTTGTGGGAGGCAGGGAGAATGTGTTATTCTAAACACTTCTTTAACTAAGTGAAGTATTTGAAAAGTTGGCATTTTAATTTTATTATCTTTAATTTATTTTCCAGTATTCATGTAATTTAATTTTGGTGGTTTCTTAATTTAATTTTTTTATTTTTAATTTAATATAATTGAACTTTAATTGAAGTTTTCAATTTAATTTTGTTTCATTTAATTTTAAATTTTTAATTCTAATTTAATTGACTATTTATTTGGCTTTTTAATTTAATTTGATTTTTATGTATTTTCTATTTATTTTGATTTTTAATAAATTTTTATTTAATTGAATCTTAAGCGTTTGCCCTTTGTGTGCACAAATTGAGGATTTTTGCCATTTCTGTGCACAAATACATGATTGTTTGCCCTTTTTTTAATGCATAAAATCAGGGTGGTTTTATCCTTTTTCATGCATTTTTAAGTAATTTAAAGAGAGAAAGCTTTCTTAATCCATGAAATATAAGGAATTTAAAGAGAGAAGATTCCAGGGAATGACTGAAATCCTCATCAGAATAAAAGTTCCCTCACCTGGATTCCGATGAATAGAAGAACCGGGGCCCGAAAATGAGCTCAAACACCCAAAAATGCTGGGGTTTACCTCATTCAGCTCCTTCTTTTATCAAAAAAGCACGGAAATAGGGAATTTGCCAACTTCCCGCCCACCCAAGCTCTCTGAGCTCTCCCAGGATTTTTTAGAAAGGGGTATTTGAGTTCACGGATTGTGGATTTTTGGCTCCTCCAGATTCTTTCTTTCTTTTTTTTTCTTATGCACAGACAAGCCTCTTTATGAATAATTTTGGGGTTCTGGAGACACCTCTGGATCCCTCATCACTTCACAGGGGTTTTTGTACTCCCAAAATTAGTAAATTTCAGGAAATTCAGGATGGGGGATTCTGGGTTTCTTCTCTGCTGAGCAACAGCCCCCCCTCTGCCAAAAAAACCAAACCACCAAAAAACAAACCCTCCACGACTTCCCTTAGTTTTGGGGTTATTTTATGGCATTTACTGCGGAGCGAAGAAAAAACTCTCAATCCCTGCCTGTTAGGACTTTCAAGAAATTCTCCCTTATTTTCTCATTTCTCCTCATTTCCTGCTTTTTTTCAGGGGAACTCCCATCCCCTGATTTAATTTTCCTAAATGAAAAAGTCCTTTTAAAGTTAATTATTTGTTTATTATTTTGAGACTAAAAAATAAATCTTTCTTATGTATTTTGGTTTTTTTTCCAGGATAGGGGGAGAGAAGAGAAAAGCTCTTATACACTGGAATTCTATATTTTGGGAAGGAAAAAAACCCTTTAAAAAAATCTGTATTTTATGGGTGTTTTTTAAGGAAAAACCTCCTTTTATTCTCTTCACTTTAAGGAAAAGTCCTTCTATATTTACCTAGAGTTTTAAAAGTATTATCTTAATAACTCTCCATTTTTTTTATTTTTTTTTTAAGGTGGGGGGATGTGGGTTTTTTTTTGTTTGGTTTGGTTTGGTTTGATCTTTTCTAAAAGAAAAACCCATTTTATTTGCTTTTATTTTAAGAAATGTCATTTGTCCAAGTTCAAGATGGGTGTTTTCAAGCTTTTTAAAAACTTTTTTTGGCCAGGAGCCGGACTGAGACTTCTCCAGAATTCTCAGTTGGGACTTTTCTCATTAGTTTTTGGAAAAAAAACAGACAGATTTGGGTTCACCCCCCTGGAGACACTGGTTTGGGGTTGAGGAGGAGGCAGTGATTCTGAGGAATTGTGCCTGTGTTTCACACACATTGCAACGACCCCATAGAGTCCCTCATGTGTTGTCAGGTCCCCAAGTTTCTCACATCTATCGCGACATCCGTTGTGGGTCCCATACCCGTTGTGACATCACCTGTGGGTCCTCACTTACTGTGACACTCCTGTGGGTCCCACAGCCATGGTAACATCCCTGTAGGTCCCACAAGTGTTGAGACATCCCCATGGGTGACAGGATCCAGCATCCCATTCCCGAATTCTCCAGAATTCTAGGTTCAATTTCACAATCCATTCCACTCTGGCCAGGTGTGGTAAATGGTCAGGGTTTAATGTTCACCCCCTACACCTCCCTCCTTCCTTCCCTCCTAAACATCCCAGGCTAAAGGGGAAACCCATCTCCTCTCTTCCCTCTGTGCTGGCTTCTGCTGACATCATAACATACCTTCATGAGGTACTAGGGGTTGTCCCACATCAAGAGGGGTGTCCCACATCAAGGAGGGTCCCTGAGCCACTTCCCAGCAAGGGCTGGGGTCTGTGGGGTCTCCCCTGTGTGTAGCTGTTCGGAGCCAGGTGAGGGATATCTGCAAATCAACATGAATAAATTGCTGTGTGACTTTGCTGGATTGAGCAAGGCTGGAGTGCAGGTAGAAACTCTGCAAGGGTCTTGCAGGGACAAGCAGCAGAAAGGTTAATGCTGGGAGTCATCTTCTGCCACTGCTTTAAATCTCTGCTGACAAGTGTGGTGAAAACCAGATTGCTTAAAAATTCTTACTGTTAGTAACTTAGTGTGTTCTGGAGAGGTCTATTTGGTTTGCATCTGATGTGTTGCTTTTTTCCTCTCTGATTTAAGGCTTTGGCATAATGCATGGCTTTTGTTTGCACTGTTAATGCTGGGATGAACAGCAAAATTGCACTTCTGCTAGTCAGAAATCATGCTAAATGCTGATTTCAAAGCTTGTTTTCATTAGCATCTTCGTGTCTGGGGACATGAATACTGAAAAGATCATGCCGATTCCAATTAGCATTAATTGATAGCTCTGGATTGGACCAAACTTTAAGCTGAACTAAGAGATTTACATATGTAGTATGTAATATGTAGTTTGAATTAAAGGAGCTGTTTCCTTCTGAGATTCAGTTTGTTCTTTCTATCTACTATGAAAAGCAGCATTTTTGGCCTGCTATCCACTGGTGCTCCAGAAAGATACAATCTGGGAAGTCAAGTCTTTCAAGCCCACCCATAACTTTGGATGGATTCCCTGCTGAATATCCAACTTTCAGCCCCTGAAGGAAGAACAGTCAATTGGCACAAAATCTGCCTGCTTAGAAAACCAGTTGTTTAAACACCTGAAATCAGGCATTTGGATTCCCACTAGTTTTAAAATCTTGGCCTTAGAACATGGTGCTATGAATGTTTATTGCTGCATTTGGGCTCGTGAGAAAACTGATGTTGTAATTCATACAACTGGAACCTGCAAGAGTTACAGTGGAGAAACACAGAACGCAAACTACATAATGGGCGCCCAAGCCAACCACTTGTGATTCTATGTGTCTCCAGGACTAAATAAGTGCTGGAATTTCAAAACAAATTCTATGTTTGTAGGGAAGGGGGAACAGTTAGAGTTAACAAGAGTTTTACTATGCATCCAGGAAGAAATGTTAACTTTCTTTATGACATGGAGAAAATACCTCTCAATATCTTCTGTGAAGTGCTTTGAGATCTGGTATTTATTTTCTTTATTTTTCCTAATGGTAAAAATGTTTGCAAACTTGAACATCTTTTAGAATTTTATTCTTATCTCACTCCTCTGAGGAGGAAAAATATCACTGATCACATGCAACAAGCAGAGAAAATAGATGGTGAGACCAAGGAAGGACATTCACAATGCCTAATTTAAGCACCTGTGATGGGTAGGTGAGGTAGTGTCCAAACTCCTCCCTTCCCTGCCTTCTGCTTCAGCAGTTGGGACCCTAAACACTAGAGCTGCATTCCTTAGTTTTCAGGTTGAGAGAGGGAGTTGACATGTTGACATACCAACCATATTTTCCTTCTGGAAGGCCTACATCACAGCATTTCAACAGTGTGGTTTCTCTCACCTTCCTCTGAAGCCTGTGGAATGGGCTGTGGGCAGGGCTGTGATGCAGGACTTAGTGAAACACTAGTCTGATCCGATGTGGCAGTTCCTGTATTCTGGTTTTTGTTGTGCTAATGATTTCTGTCATCCAGCTGGCAAAAGCATGGCTTGAATGATTCCTGTAGTGCCCAAGGGCAGCCTTAGTTGGGTGAGGAAAGCAAGCCTGGTATTTTTTAATCAGTCTCCAAACTGTGGTGAGGACAGTCTGAACCCATTATGGGTGACATGGCATCTCCAGCATGCTGGAATGCCACCATCAATCACTGCTGCAGACACCTGCCTGATGATGGACCAAGCCAGGTTACCTGGCTGCTCACTGGGTGTTGCTTATCTCCCTTTGACTTCTTTGGGTAACCTGCTAGCCCCAGGGATGCAGCACAGCTGCCACTCACTGCTCTGCAGCAGCAGGAGAGCAGTGGTGGTTTAGTGTTGCACAGTTATTGCAGAAATATCTATCAGTGCAAGCTTGTAGTGAAAGTGCCGGTGTCTGCTCTCTGCTCTCTAGTGGTTTCTCTGTTTGCTTTTCAATCCCTGTGCTCAAATTTCTTATGCCCCCTAATTAGAAGCAAGAGAAAGAGACACCAGGGAGGTCCCTGGTTGACATTTGGGGTTTATTTGTATTTATCATTAGCAGCATTATTCTTTTTGCAATGAGCCTTTGAAAAGAGAAAGTACAAGGAGATACAAAAAGAAGCTAATTTAAAACTTTGCAATAAAAATCTTGGCACAGATTATTGAATTTGTGATTAAACTGACTTGTCATACTACAGAAAATTAAAAAGAAAAACAAGGATTTAAAATGGGCTTGTCTGTGACTCTGTTCCATCAAAACTAGCAAATGTTTTATTAGCAAAGGTTCATTAAAAAAAATCCTACCTATAAAATGAGGCAGGTTACATTGTTACTGCTAAAAATATGCTAGAGCTAAAAGCTTGGATTTTAAAAAAAAATGTAATTTTCATAAAGTTCACTTTCATCCCCTTATTTATGTCAAGAAATTACAATGTTTAATGTGTAAGATAGTTAAAAAAGGACAGCAATTTCTTTTTATTTTTTTTTTACTGAAAACTTATAATTTAGAATAACTCAGTTTACTTTAAAATATATTTGATTTTAAAGCTTTTAAGATTTTAAACTACAGCTTTCTTGGCAAAAACAATTCAGAATTGGCCAAGGGATTTCAAAGGTGCAAAAACATCTTAGTCACCACTCAGTTCTATGTTATCTAGAACAGATGGGCTTCATGTTGAAAGGCTTAAAGTTTGGGCACATCATGTTATGCCAAGAGCTCTATTTTCCGGAACAAATGTGGTTTTACATGCAAGCATTTCAGTCCTTTATCCAGTAATAAGAAACATATGAACCACATGTGCAAACTGGTCGAGAACTAAAGCCAGTCTACTGAAAGAACAAAATATTTTAGGATTCAATTTCATCTATTTACCAGGCATTTATTTGTGACTGAATTATATTTGTGTTGGATGCATCCGTGCATCATGGTGTGAATCAATAATCTGCCAAGACAACATCTGCCTTATGCTGTGAAAAGTTGACCAGCACTACATTAGAAAATAATTTTATTTGTTGACAGCAGTTTCCAGCTACAATCGACACTAAAAAGCTCAAATTACACAACTAACTTGTTCTTAGGAACTATTTATTTTGATCAAACTGTAGCTTCTTTTTGTGATGACACTGAACACTGCACAACACACTCAGGCTTTCAACTCAGGAAAGCCTGGGAGCAGTAAGGTAGAGTAGATTTTATTTAAAAAATCACATCAACGATTGATCATTTAATATTCACAGTGTGCTAAAAATAACATTTTTGGAAACACTAACATTTTTTTTAATTCTAAGAAGCAATGAGATCAGGTTGAAAAAAGCTTCCCACTGAAAAATTTTTGTGGGACAGAACTGCAACATTCTCCATGAAAGAGACGAAGAAGATAACATATCCTCTTTCCTCTTTTTTTCTTTTTCCTTCCTCACAGGTAGTCAGATCTGCTAGACTGTAACTCTCACAACCCTCTTGTTGCTGCTTTATACATTGTTTATGCTAATGGTTCACTTCTCACATTTAGCCTGTCAGAATTTTTCTACCTGTGTACAATTAATAGGGACAAGCTGATTCACACTTCTTTTGAGGGAAGGGCTTTATGTAGTAGCCATCATTCCTGGCCACTAATATCTCTAGTTAAATCAACCCTGATATTCAATAACTCAAGATTTAGGAAGCTAGCTTTCACAAGATTTGTGCAGATGGTCTGCAGGATTTAGTAAACATTCTTAGTTGATCTTGTTGAGTGTGTGGTTTTGGCCTTGAACTTTTTTCTGACTGTCTGGCACTAACACGAATGTTCTAATTAAAATTGGTATAGAAAACTTCTTGAGAAGTGGAAAAGTTTCTCAGTTCTCTTTATGTAGCTCATAAAAATGAGGAGAGAAGGCAAAAATAGGCTTAAAACTTTGTGCTGTCTTGAGTGACAAGAACACCTATGAAAATGATTACGTGCCACCTTATGTCTCCGTGAGGGATGTAAGGAAGCAGTCACTGTCTATCGTGCAGTGGCAGGAACTCAGTTACAAAAGCATACATGGCTTTGTCCTCTATGAAATGTTAAAGACCAGCTCTAATTTTAACATCAACATGACAGATATCTCATGTATCATTTATAATATACCCTTTTACATCTGGTGTCATCCTTTACTCTTACTGACAGATTCTCGTGTTCAACACAGTCAACTTTGACTTATGACATGGTAAAATGCTTCCAGAAGGGTGCTGCTGTTTTCTTCCCTCAAAATAGGCTCTGCCTTCCCCAGGTGATTGTTGTCATCTTCTTCTGAAATTCCTTGAAAGTTCAGGTGCCTGAGAACTCCTGGGGTCAGCAAACTCTCAGAGTGAGTTTCTGTATTGACAGAAGTGGTCTGTCTGTGTATGGCAAAGCCAAAGGGAACAAAGGTGAGTCAAAGATGCAAATGGCACTCTCACTGAGGCATTAAAATTCTGGGAAAATTTTAAAAACACCTGGTTGAAAACTTCTCTGCCACTCGAGAGTGTTAAATAAAACAAAAAATAATGTAATTCTTGTACTACACTGGGCTGGGGTGGATCTTGCTTTCTAACAGTCTGTATCAGGCTATGTTTCAGATCTGGAACCAAAACACCACAGAAAACATACTGGTGACCTACTGTTGCTGAACAGTGTTTGTACAGCATCACCACCTTCTTTCCTTCTCTTTACTCTCTCAGTGAGCAACTGGAGTGCGGCAACATGATGGGATTTGGCACAGCTGGGAAAACCAGCCCAAAGTGAGCAAAACTGTATTTCCTATTATTTCCATATGATATCATATTCCATATCAAACTGTATCATGCTCCACACTGAAACTGCAGGAAGCGGAAAAGAGTTTTTTCCAAAGTGGGCACTGCTTGGAGACTGACTGGGCACCAGTTTGCTGGTGGGAGGTCATAGGTTATTGCCTTTGCATCAGTTTTCTTTTTCCTCTTTTATCTCCCCTTCATTTATTAGATGGTTTTTATGAGTGAACTTGCTTTTCTTGCTTTTGCCCTTGTGATTCTCTTCCCCATTCCTCTGGCAGAGACTGAGAAAGCGACTGAGGTGGAGGCTTAGTTGCTGCCTGGGGTCAACTCAGTATAGTCCCCAATAGGCTGTTTAAAATACAAGGGACTGACTTACTCTAAAGCTGAAACAAAACCGAAAAAGACCCTCTTTCATTAAAAAGGCTTGGGAATAAAAAGTCCAATAGAGGAATACTGGAGTGAGTACAGAAACATTTTTCAGCTGTGCCTGATGTTGGTAGTCTTGTCAAGAATCTTTGGAATCTGCTTTCTGTAGTACTGGGCATCAGAATTATGGCCTGATTGTAGCAGCACTACTTTGCTGCTAATCTTGACAGGCAATAAAATCAGACACTTTTCTATAGTTATTGACCATCTATAGGCAGAATAGTACTGTCTGATGTGGGGTGAAGTCACAGCCCCACAACTGAAGTTTGAGGGTTTTGGAATGTTATAAAGCGTTGGGTCATTTTCCATGGGAGCAGTGGAGCTAATAAGATAGTTCCCATGGACAAAGCCTTGAGCTGAGTGCAGGTGCAGCATTCCTCGGTGTTTCTGTGGGAATATGTTTGTGTTTTGTGTGTGGGAAAGTAGAGCTTAATAAAAAGCTGCCTGCTGCGCTGAGCAGGCAGACATCTCTCTGGCTCTTCATCCTAGTGTGTGTCTCTTCATCCTAGTGTGTGTGTTTCGCGTGTCTTTCTTCCCCCCCAAGGACCAAGGCCTCTGACAGGTACCCAATGACAGTCTGACAATCTGTGTTTTGCAGAACTGTGGATATGGCTCAAGCCAAGCCAAGATTACACTGACCAGAAGTAACACAAGGATATATATATTACCATGAACTGTAGAGCCAAAAGAGTAGATCTGCACAGCAGAACATTTAGGGCTGACATTCACATTACACAGAGTCAAGGTATTTTATTTAGATAAACCCTAGGTGGTCCTCTGGACTGAAAGGCTGTAGGAGGTGAAGCATATTAGGAGACCCTGTGGATGGTCGGTTTTGGTTAAGGTGTTTCCAGAATAAAACTCAGAGTCACGCTCTGAAAGGGCTCCATGAAATGAGTGAGTCATACATGGATATGACTGAGAAATTCACTCTCCAGACATACTCTTGAACTCAGATGAAGTGGTAATACACTTGTATTATCCATTTATAGATATGCAGTTTCAGAAATTGTGTTGGTCTCTCTTGAAGCCACAACTAATACTGAACCCTGTCATTACATTGTGAATTAAGGCTTACAAAATGTAAACTGTAAAGTATTCAAATTAATGTTAATAATTCACATGCATGTATGGTAATGGATAAGTAACTTTTTGTCTGGGGTGAGACATGTCTTTTTATGTGGTCTTTAAGCAGGTCCTGCCTTCCTAACATCTGACATTTACGAGATGCTACTTTCAAGAGGACTAACAGGCTGTCCAGATTTACCAAACTCATTTGTCCTTATTTATCTCCTGTTATTGTTTTTTTGTGTCCCTGATGAGGAAAGGGATGTTGGAGATCAATGAACTGATCCTCTGTCTGGACAAGAGTGCTATAGAAGTGGGACAGAAAACAGTGGTTTTAACCAAAATTTCCAGGTGACTGAAGGAGCTAAGCCTCCTTGGATCTGCTGTCCAGATGTTTGGCCGGTTCACTGAGCTTCCATGCTGTGGCAGATCCACTAATCAGAGTGAAGGACTGTATGGAAAACAGGCATTCCCAGTCCTTGCCTGAAGGCTCCTGGAACAGACTGGCACAGGCTGACCAGCAGCTCTGTTCCCATGATGACTGTGGACTGCATTAACTAGGTTCTCTAACTAACTTTAATTTGGAGTTAAGAGAAATCTGAAGCTGGATGTGATTTCTAGGTGATCCAGCTGGACACTTCTCTTAAGCAAACAGAAGGATCCAGCTGGGCAAGCCCAACTTACAGTCACTAAGCCTTACTTTAGTGAGATGAAATATTTGTGATCACTGGGAGACTTAGCTGGGAATTGCTGGCAGAACACATCTGAGGTTAATATCTCAAAAACCCAAGAAAGTGCACAGGAATTTCTATTTTCTCTCCCCCCCCTCCCCCATTTACTTGTGTGGAATGTCTGAGAGACAGTGATGTCTTCTTGACTTCTTCTCTATCAAATCTATTTATTTCCTGCTGATGAGAAGTAACTCTGGAGAGGGCCCTGTCCCAGAGCTCTCTGATTGTCACAGGCCAGATGTAAGGGAATTCAGTCCTCAAGTTCCTCTTATTAGGACACCAACATAAAGATGACAACAGCTCTTTTGGTCAGTAAAACAATGTTTTCAATACAATTTGGACCAGAGAAATGATTTTGTCATGTCTGTGCAAGAAGAGGCAGATTTTGACCATGAGTATGCAACATGAAAAGGCAACTAGAGGCAATTCCAGAGTCTATGGAAGTGGCACTAGACTGTGTAAATGTGAGTGTCCATCTAGGATTGGCAGACACCTCAGGGGACCTACAGAAGTCCTCCAATGTTCAACTGCTGCAGGGTGGGATATCTCACTCTACTGGAATGGCAGTAGGGCCTTTCACAGCTGTGCTGTGCTCCCTGTGCACACCCACAGGCAGTCTCAGCACCTGCTGATGTTTGCATATTTTCAGTGTGACTTGTCTAATAAGTATTAATTATTTCTGTGTATTGTTCTTTTAATAGTTACCACAGACTTTTTCCATTTTACACATGGACGAGGAGGTTAATGATCTGGAATCTCACAAGCACTGTATCATAATTATGTCAGTCATTAAACCTCTAATGATGTGTTTGAAATATGGAAGAGACAAAAGCCTGTCTCGCTCTTCGCTCATGCTCCAACCTGTCCTGTACATTTTCATATTTGCTGAACTCAGTAGGCCAAGGATGTTAAACTTCACTTAGAAATGAGGCTGGCAGACCACTGGTGTGTTTCATCTAATATCCCACCCCTGAAATTAGCCACAGTTGGAGGGAGAATTACTGTGATATCTAAAGAGTGGCCTGGCTAGCAAGCGAGGACATTCTGGCTCCATTCTTCCCAGTCAGTGGTTAGTTTTATACCTGTGGACATGCCACTTCAGCCTTTTTTGTCTCTATTTCTTTTGCCATGTACCTTCCTTAATTACTGAAGGGGAATGAATTTCATCACAAAAGCTGTATGATGGGGACAATGAGACCCAGGCTTGCTGTAACTGTATAGAAAAACCCTGCTACGCCTCAGAGGCCACTGTCTATTGACCACTTGGAGTGTTTCTGGTAGGGCAAAACTGCTGTGCTGTGGGCATCTCTGGATATATTTTTCATTTTATCTTCATTATAAGACTACTACAGACATATGTAAGTTTTGCCTGAATTTTATGTCCAATGGCAGTTCAAATTACTTCTTCCACCACAGAAATTGAAAGCTACTGAGGAAACAGTAGAGTGTTTTTGACGTTTTTGTCAGTCAGCTAAACGTTTCAGGCTCATCATAAATTTTAATTTTGAAACATCGGTTTAAGAAAACCAAAACTCAAGTAATACACATTTGCTTTGAAACCTATTCTTTCAGTTTTAAACTTCAGAAATATAAAGAGAAAAATCTTGGAAACTTGTATTGTTTGACAACATATGGGATGATGCTTAGCTGGAAAAGAATTATGATCTGATATTTAAAAAAATCAGCCTTTCTCATTTATTTTTAAGATTGTGATTTTTTTTTTTTATTAATTTTGTACTGAAAATTCTTTTAAAATGAGAACCTTTCCCCTCCCCTCTTGTCCCACAGTTCCTCAGAGAAAACTCCCGTATTTCTATTTCTGTACTTGCCCATTAATTCCATAGTGAAAGTTCACCCTTTCTGAGGAAAGGGCAGGTTTTGCATTGTAGTTTAACACCTATCTTTTTCCCCAGCCCTTTGGCTTTTGCTGACCTGGAAAAACTGTATACAATCTACTTGTATTGAGACAAACTGGTGTCTCTACCTCGTGAAGTTTCTTTGGACCATTGCAGGGCCACAGCGTCAGCCAGGGACCTCCCTCAGCTGGGGAGGCAAGGGCAGAGGGCATGGATCCTTTGGAGGACTTGGGAGAGAGAGAGAGAGAGAGAGCGCCTTACGAAGTACAGTAGGAAAACAAAACAGCTGAAAATGTCCTGGTAATTTCTTTTCTCTGATTGAAAGAAAAACACACCTTTTTGAAAGTGCTGATAACTAAAAAAATCAAAATCCCATAAAACGGAATTAAACGTGGTTGAAACACTGGGAGGGTGACAGATATCAAAATCCTTATCATAAACCGTATATCCCGCACATAAGCCATATTTTTGTAGATGAAAAACCAAAATACTTCTAGTGATGAAATCTACTGATCTAAATTAACATTATACTAAATATTTTATTTAGTATAAATATTATTCATAATATTATTTAAATAAATATTCAATTCTTAAACAATTTTAAGCACAAGTTTCTTTTATCAGTGTGCTTTTGACATTCTGACATTATAATTAAAAAATCATTCTTGTAACTAGAAAAAACCACATATTTATCATCCAGAATAACTTTATTATTAGCCATTGTTGGAAAGTTAAAACGGATCAGAAGTTTCTGAGAACTTTTGGGATAAAACATCAAAGTACACTTACATGAAGAGGAAGGCTAAAAAAAGGATTTTTCAGGGGAATTTATAAAGGAAAATCTAAAGAACTGAATGCAAGCAATAAGCAACAGGGGTGAAACGTTGAAAATTATTATGTTAAAAGATTCCTTGATAACAAGACAACTTGTAATATTACAAATATATTTTAAGTGGCTTCTCAGTATTTCCACTAGTTGTAGATATCACAAGTAAAAAAAAAAAAAAAAAGCCAAAAATAAAATTATTTTGAAGGGTAATTTTTTTTTTAATGTTACAGATTATTTTATGTAAAATTTTAATTTGCTGTCTTGATTTTTTTAATGTCATGTCACAGTCTATTGTTGTTTTTTCTTGGGAAAACATAACTTTTAAGACAAACCCTCGAAACTGAGTCTGTCAGAAAAACTTCGTAACTTTCCCATTTCATTCCTTTCTCAAACCATTACCCACTCTGTAAAAAAAAAAAAAAAGCTTGGAGAAAATTAGCATAACACTCTTCAGCCATGTTTATTCATTGGTTTTTACAAAGAGTTCCATGACCTATTTTCTGTGCACTCAAATATTTGCTGACTGCTGGTGTTAAAGAAAAAACTTGACCATTTGCTAGTTTGGGGGTTTATTGTCAGGTATTCTTAGTGTTTAATTTTGACAATGTTAATCTGGATATTAAGTAGCAGAGGCATAATGGTGGCATAGTGAGACCAGATAAATACACTAACTAATACTTGAATAATCCTCTGACAGATTTTATTATGTTTGGGGTTGGTTAGTTTTCCAGTGTTTTTTTTCCATTTATATAAATTACTTAGGAAATGCATTTGAGTAAGGAGAAAAGTAAAATGATCTGCTGTGAAATGGCAACCTTTGCTTTGGTGAAAATCCCATCAGAGATGGTCAGAGATGTAGTCTCAGCTCTTGTTTCGCCTGTCTTGGGATTCCTATATAATTATGAAAGATTATTTTCCATTTTCCTTCAGTAATCATTCTGTAGTAAGCACATGTCACTGCATTGGCACTGGTATTTATGCTGCATCTAAATCTGTATAAATACAATGTTAAATCACATCTTCTTTATCCGGGTAACAGTGATGTAATCTTGCTACTTAAATTTCACTGGACAGAAACATCCTTCCCTTGAGTTGTTCCCTGAATAGTGTAATCGACAAAAGTGGGTCCTTTTGGAAAGTAATTGGGCAAAAATCTGCAGCTTTCAGCACATAATGAACGGTTCATTCCTTGAATGGGATGTGCTCTGTGCTTTTGAAATTTTAGATTACAAGCATTTAACCAATACTATGACAATGAGCAGTGTGTTGCTATTCCTCTTAATTTTTATATTTTGATATTTTTATTATTTGTACACTTTTCTGCTACATCTGGTGCTGCCCCCTTGCCCATCACCTAGTAATGATGGCAGCAACAGGAGTTGATCTCACCTCCTCACTTTTCTCCCAAAAGTATATATATATACATAAAAAGAGGATGAGAACAAGGCCTCACTTTGCAAGCTTGCTCTTTCCTGCCTGCCCTCCTGGAGCCATATTTCTTCTATCCCTAAGAAGTCTTTTTTGTCTGACAACTTTTATTTTCCTTTATTTTCTCTTCAGTATTTCTAGCTAGTCCTCTAAGACAATTTCATCTGTATTTTTCTCCTCCTTCTGCTTCCGTAAGTGTAGTTATGATTCAAAATTATAATTAAAAAAAAAAACAAAACAAAAAACTAGACTATGTTTTTCCAAGCACTAAAGGAGCCCTCAGGATTTTTAAGTACTTTCATGAAGAGTATTGTAGCTGATTTGACAGCACAACTGGAACTACGGCATGGCTTGATCAGAAAGCAAAAAATGTAAGATCTTCTAGAAATACTAGAGTGGCGTTTCTTCCCCAAGATTTCTTATTTCTTTCAGAAATGAGTAGGATATACTTTGCAGAGGGAAGACACCCCTGAGATTTCTGGCAACTCCATTTTTTATGAGTAGTGGGTGTTTTAGACCTGTTTGCGGAAAATCTGCTGTTTTTCTCAAAGACATTCTTCTCTTGGCCTGTGAAATTACAAGGAATTCAACTCCTTGAGGACATGGATATGCAAGTTGCAATTAATAATTTTTTGATGAGTGATGATTGGCTTAATTTGATGCTTATAAAAAAATGTCTGAGCTTTCAATAATATTTTAACCCTCATTTTTCTTTTGGTGTATAACTGCCTCTGAAGTTTATTGGTAAAACTCTAATTGCAAATATTTGGCAATGGGCAATTTTCATTGCATAAGTTAATTACTTTCACTGTGTTATTTACACTCATTAATGAGATATTTCTAAAACTAATTAGATGTATTTGCTTAGTTGCAAAAATCTTTCAAAGGCAATTCTAATTCCGTGTTCAGTGCTTTAACTATGTCATCCAGCACGACAGAGAAGCCAAATCCTCCATTTCTGTGACCTTTAACTCAGGCAGAACTATTTCCATTTTCTGTTCCACACATTGGTTGAGTTACTGAGCTTCAGGTAACTTGTTTGAACTTAAATTTGGCATCAATAAAGAGGTTTCTACTAAAGGAACTTGTAAAAAGAAGAGCGCATTCAGTTGTTTTTTGCCATTGACTGTGAAGAAAACCCAATAAAGCTAGCACTGCTCTGTGTGAAGCAGGTGTTTTATGTCTTTGAGGATCAGAACTGAGAAACCACATGATGTTCCCACAACAGTATTGGCTCATATCGACCCAAAACAGAAACCAGGAGAAGAAACAATCCCCTGTACTTGATGTGTGTTAAAAAGAGTCTCTGGTGAGCTCTGGATCACAGCTGGGATCTGAACACACTGTTCCACAGGGCAGAGCAGCTCTGGTGTCACACAGCAGGGAAAGGAGAAGGAAATGTCCCTTTTGGAAGTGAGCAAGGAAGAGAGGAAAACAGAATTCCTATGCACAGATGGCAGCTTTCAAATGCAGCCTGGTCTGGTTTCAGAGAGCAGAAAGAACGACCTCTAATGCACTGTGTAAGTATCCTAATTGACTTCCATTCCTAAACTAAGCTTGTGTAATTTCTCATATATTTTTCCTTGTGGAAAAGCATTTTTCCACTCAGTCTCATCAGCAGAAGACTAATTACTTTCTGTACTTTCATATTTTGGTGGCAGATCCAGTCTAAATATTAGGTTTTCTTCTTAGATTTAATAATTTCACATGCTTTTGATACCAGGGTCATTTTGCTACATATTTAATTACAGTACCTCCTAGAGGGCTATTTGCATTTAATTCTGTGGTTAGTGTTTATTCTTCTCTGTTTTATGCCAGACTTACAATACAACATTTATACTGCCTAGAATTTAACTAAATAATTTACCTGATAAGCCTCCCTCTCTCCTTTTATGCCTTTGTTTTCAACCAAGCTAGTAAAATCTAGAGACACTGACAACAAGCTCAGCAAAACTGAAATACTCTGAAAGTTGTATCAGTGCTCCAAGGTGGGTGTGACAACACATCTTCTCTGTGATGTCTGATGAATGGCAATGCATTACTGATGCTCCACAAAGTTTAACTGTTTGCAGAGAAAGTGTTAACCTTAACCATCAGTACAGAAATGAGTTCTAGGCTTGAATCATTCATATCCTTTAAAAAAGCTTAGGGAATATGATCTGGACTTACTGACCCTTGGACCTCAGCTGGCAGGGTCAGTCTTACATTGCCACATTCCTTGGGCCTCTCAAAGTCTTGCAGCCTTGGTCAAAAGAGGAGCTGTGTCAGACTGGGCTGCTCCAGCAGGAAACAAAGTCAGAGACACAGTGAAGAGGAAATGCAGGGAAATACCTCAATCCATATAAAAGCAAAACACAACAACAACAACAAAATAAAAAACCAAACCAAAACAAACAAAAAACTCCCCACAAAAAACAACAACAACAAAGCTCAAAAAAACCAAACCAAAACAAAACCCCAAACCACAAACAAACAAACAAACCACCAAACACCAAAACCCAAAAAACTCGGTACCTTTCCTTTTTTTTTACCTCCTCGTTATTTAAATAACGAGATTCATAACAGCTTATTGTCTGTCCTCCCTTTGATACAAAGGCTGATGCAGTTTTTGTTTATCACGCAAGGCTATTTTAAACTACTTTCATGACAAACTCTTTTCCCTTCAGTCATTTGCTGCAGGGCAGGTTCCAGACTTTGAGAGAACAGCAGAAGAGGACACTTGAATAAAATTCTGAGTGCAGGTTCAGCCTTTTCATAGCAATCTTTCCTGTCTAACTCTTGCTTCCAGCTCTCTGCTGGCTCATCCTGCTGAAAATGTATTTTGGGCCTCATTGTCCAGTGGAAAGGACAGTTTATGTGAAAAATGGGTGCACTGGAGGACTGCGAGGGCAAGAACATTTGTTTCAAAGGGATTTCCCACTCTGGTTGATGTTCAGCTTCCCTCTCAAAGGACTTTGCAGTTTCTATCTGTGAACGTCAGAAGAAAAACACTTCTTCCCAGAAGAACTGAGGAGAAAGGAAATCTGGGCACCAACAATCAATCAGTTGTTTTCACAAGGCTGCAAAGGGAACTGGCATCTGCATAAGCACTTTCCAGTAAATAGCTGCCTCATTTTACATTGGAAGTCAGCAAGCATTGTGGCACATAGAACTGTGAACAACAGAGGGAAACAACAAAAATAATAATTACTTACCCAGACAGAAAACAACCGCTTGGTTGAGTTGCCAAGTGGTCAAAGTGTTTCTATTGGGGGAAAATGGGGAGTTTTACATCTTTCAGCCGATTTAGAATATATGTTACGAATATGTTTGAAAAGGAAAGCAGGAGACTGATGAAATCTACCCCTGAGCTGGGCAGCTTTACCAGTGTGGGCATTTTTTCCATTATGTTCGAACTGGGGCAGAAGCTGTTGGGTGGATGGGGTTATAACTGCTGCTTTTCACTAACTTCAGTGGGAAAATTCTCTAAAACATTGGTTCCACAGGGTGCAAATGCTGAGTCAATGAAATGCACTTAACACCTTGAAGAAATATTATTCACTGATTTAGAAAAGGAAACAGGAAATTAACCTCATATTCTAATCATTAAACCATTGAAGTTGGGTAGAAAAGAGTTTGCTCCTGATCCTCAATTCACATGTTTATTTATTTCTTAATTATTTTAAGCGTTAGCAATGGCTTGTGGCGTAAAATGCATTGTGCAGAGTTGTGTGATGAGATAATACAGCAGGGTGGTGTGGTCTCATCAAGACTGATGACATCATGGCAAGGGAGGGACAGTCAATATGTCCAAGGGCAGGGCCACCATGAACCTGAAAGTGTGATGGAAATTGAATTTTATGAGAGGTTCAGATGCCATCCAGCGAATAGCAACAAAATTCTCAGTAAGAAAAAATGAACAACAAAGCAGGGAAGTAAAGAGCTGCTATTGGGAGATCCTTTTGGGAGGAAGGAACTTCTGACTCCTGCAAAAGATAAGTTGTGTATTCTGATCATGAAAAGGTAAGTTTAATGTGGAAAGTTGCC
This sequence comes from Corapipo altera, assembly GCF_003945725.1. Classification (NCBI taxonomy): domain Eukaryota; kingdom Metazoa; phylum Chordata; class Aves; order Passeriformes; family Pipridae; genus Corapipo; species Corapipo altera. Next base: position 1,467,353 of record NW_020884958.1, read on the forward strand.
AGGTGAATTCAAAGGAGGTTAGATTTGACAAAGGACGAGTGCAGCATTTCAAGTCCCGTAGTGATCAACTATTGTATTTCCTGAGTTGTATTACCAGAAAATTTTACTGAGTTTAGATCAAGAACATATCACTATGCCAGGGAAGAGCTTTAGTGTTCCCAAAATGTTGCTGCAAAGGCTCTGTTTCAACTAGTCAATATCTTTTGAGAAAAAAGAATAGACAGGCAGGAATTCAGAAAGATTCCTGACAAAGTCTTGCTGCACAGTCAAAATTAAAAGAGATTGACTACATCCAATTGCAAAAATACAGTGTTGTTAAATGTATCATCTAAACAAAATGTAGATTTAAAGTAAATATATGATTCTCAATCTCTTTGGAAAAACATGCCTCTTTCTGTCCCTGCTCTGCACTGTTTAATATCAATGGGAAAACTAAAAAAAAGCAGCACTAAGCTGTTCTATGAAGAAATTTTATTAAGGGATGCAGAAGGAAAAACTTTCTGCTCAGCTAAATATGAGTATTTTTGAACATATACAAAGAAATGACTAAATTATTCCTGAGAGGTATTCATGTGTTTTATGAAGGGAATCAAATTCTGCAATGTGTTGACAGCAGCTTATTTGTTGTTAATACATTTAAAAGGGCATTTGAGAGACAGTTGACTACATTGACTGCAGAGGAAAACTTTATTACCTGTAGCACAAGATGGGGAGGATTGCAGGTAGTTGAAATATTGGCTATTTTGAATGGACTCACAGTCCGTCTTTTTAAGCTGTTACTGATGGGAATTTAGGTTGCAGCTGTGTGTGAAATGAATCTATTGGCCTTCTTTCTGCAATATCCCAGCTCTGTGCTAACTGGGTAATGGTTTCTTACTAAAGCTGAATCTTCAAGGTTGCAGCTGTGTGTGAAATGAATCTACTGGCCTTCTTTCTGCAATATCCCAGCTCTGTGCTAACTGGGTAATGGTTTCTTACTAAAGCTGAATCTTCAACAGGGATATGCGAGGTGCTGGAGAAAGTGTCTGAATTCCAGCATGGTGCAGCTGCAGGAACTGGTGTGCCCAAGGCCCTCTTTGCTGTCAAGACAGTTAACCAGGTTAGACCAACCAGAAACATAAACCTTTGTATATGTATTTTTCAGTCTAAAGTGTGGTCTTCCATGAGGAACTCTTGTTTTTATAAATCTCCCTCTTTGGAGACTGCTATGCACATAATTCTTTCTTTAGTCTGTCAAAATCCTGCCAAACAACCAGGTTTTTTTTTCTCTCTCTTGTTTTCTCCATCTACCCCCATCCCCACATGCTTTTCTTCATTATTCTTTTGTCATTTCAGACAACATTAATGATACTGGTGGGCCTGGAGTACCCTTGAAAAAAATGGCTTCTCCTATTGTCCCATTTTAAACATCATTTTGGATTTTAATCACTTGCTTCTCATCCACCTCTGACAAAAACATCCCTCCTAGAAGTACAGCACAGTGAGATTTGTGGTATGGGTGAATCTGCAAGTCATTTCACTGCTGTTTCCCACTACTCATCAATAAAATAAAAAATAAATTAAAAAATCATCCAAGAAAGATTTTCTGTTGCTGTGATGAATGCTCAGAAGCTTCTCTGTGTAAAATCAGACTTGGTGTAAATGTTAAGATTTTTTTTATATATAAAGGGAGGAAAAGATCCTGCTTGTGCAGGACTAGGTGACCTCCAGCAGTCCTTATCAACATTGTTGACTTTTTGTGATTCCATGTGGAGGTTTTACCCCACTAAAAATCCAATCTCCAAGCTTCTCCCACCTCCCCACAATTTACCTCAACACCAAAGAGAAATTTTCAGGCAGGGACACCTCTGTATGGGGGAAAGGAATATATATACATTTATTCCTATACAAAATAAATACTATACAAACTAAAAGCAATTATATATATACAATATTAACACACTTCTATCACCCCTCAGACCCCTCCCACAATCAGTTCAGGAGAAGCCCTCAGGCTGATATGTTAGCAGTCTTTCTCTCATTGGGGTATCAGGGAAATTAGTTCCTCTGATCACCCCCCACCACCAGTCTCAGCTCCGTGCTGAAGTTTCCTCTTCATCACAAGGTCCAAGGAGATAGCTCTGAGTCCTTCCTCCTTGGTTTCGTGAAGGTTTCCTCCCGGGGTAAGATGCTGTTTTGAGTTCTTACCCGGAACACGCCTGCTGGTAGTTGACTCTCTCACTCTTCTCCAGCTGCTGCAGCTCTCAGTTTCGGCAGTCCACGTCCAAAGTCGACGCAGAGCACCGCCAAGCCTGCTTGGCCCGTCTCCAATTTCACCTGGAGTTATTTTTCTTCTGGCACTGAGCTTCTTTCAGCCCCTCCTCTTTGGCTCAGCTTCAAATACTAAGCCTTACATTCACCTCCACCTACAGTGGGGGGAAAGCCGTCCCCCGCCTCCCCAGCTTAAGCTACAGGCGTTCGGGTCCATTTATAACTGTCCCAAACGCCCCGCAGTCTGGCTGGGAGCAGGGGAAGAGGGCCTAGCAGAAGGCTTGCCTCCCTTCCTCTTACCTCAGTGGTTGTGAGTCTGTCAGAACACACACAAACTCCTACACACTGCCTTCAGCCCCGCCTTGGCCAGGGCCACCGGGCATGGGGGCCCCCGGGTTGGGGGCCCCATCCACCCCTCGGCTTCTCTCTCTCTCTCTCTCTCTCACACTCTCACACACACAGACTGACTGCCAACAATTTCCAGTTGTTGTGTATATCTAATTTTTACAGGAGCGAATGAGAAGAACTGCAATTGGCTCCTTAGGGAGAACTCTCCTGGGACCCAATCACCTCTAGGCCACTAGGCCCCCTGGCTCCCGGGGGAGGGCAACTCAAACCAAGACATTCCATGAGAAGAAAAGTTTTAGCATGATATTGTTAGAACTTTTGGGAGAAGAACCCGTTAAAAATTTTTCAGAAAAGTTAACAGAGAAAGCTCCCAGGAAACCCAGTGCATAAAGCACAGACTGACTCTCTTAGATGTGACCAAGCCGACAAACCTGCAAAAGCACCTGAGCTGTGCTAAAAAGGTATCCATAAAGGGAAAAGATGAATTTCTGTGCCATCATCACTGTGTCCCTGTGTTATGATAATTACAGGTTTGTTTGGAGAATGATATGACAGACACAGTGTGAGGCACAACTGCCTTGGAGATGTGGACAAAGAAACTCCCTCAAGAAGGTGCATTCTCTGGTCAACAGGTAATTGCTGTCTGGCCTGAATTTTCACAGGGACCTCTGTAAATTAACCAAGGCTGCCATGCTGTCCCCTATTGTTCAGCACCCAACTCTCTAGGGTACTGCAGCAGCTGAAATAAAGAAATAAATCATATTACACTAGAGGCCAGTGAAGGGCTATTCTCTCAGAGTAAGCAGCAAAAGTGAAATTTAACCTTAATACTCCTGCCTGAAATATTTCTTAACATTGACTTCATCATATAACTCTAGGCACTAGTTTAGTAGGAGAACAAATAAACACTATAAAGAGACATTTGAAATTTTTTTTTGTTTAGTGGGGTTTTTTTGTTTTGATTTGTTTTGGGTTTTGTTTGTTTGTTTTTTCTTTTTCTTTTTTTTCTTATTTTCCTTTTCAAACAAGAATAAAATCGAAGCCATTTAAATTCGTTTGCATAAAATAAAATAAATTAACACATTGAATTGAAACATAGAGGGAGGCTCCATTTTATTGCATGCAAAGTGTTCAAAAAAATGTGTCAGTGAAATCTGATAAAGTGCAAGATAAGAAATATAGATTCATGATTTTACTTTTATTTAGTCTGAGCTCATTAGTTCATCACAGAGTAACTGAAATTAGAACCCAGTTTCCTCACTCCTAGGGACCAGGTTTAGCCCAACATGCAGCAGATAGGGAATATCTTCTTTTTTTTTGTTTCCAGTGTAACAGAAGTCCCCAGTGAAACTGCAGGTTGCCCCAAATAGTCTGATCATCTCTAATTAGGGTTTATTCTTTGTCAGCACTTCACCTGGCTGGAAGTCAGTGTTGCAGGTAGATGGATGTTTCAGTATCTTGTGAGTATCAGATCACCTTACTCTCTGTCACTCTGCCTTTCAAATGGAGGACATGCTGATTGATGTCATTTTAGTCACAAAGTCAAGTGATCAGATGTTCCTGCTAATACCAAACTTTTTATCTGACTTCTATATGGTAGAACATGGAGATAAAGCTCAAGGATCACGACTTTAATTTTAAAAATGGGCTTTATGCCAGACATACAATAACAGAAAATTGTTCTTATTGTTAAGAAAACAAGAAAAGATATCTGTGTTTCTTTTTCTTAATCATTTTGACAAAATTGTCAAAATTTCTCTTCCAAGTAAACAAAAGATAGCTTGTGACAAGCAGAAATAAGGTAACATGAGGCACAGAAGAAAAGGAAAAGATAAGTCTGTGAATGAAGAAAATCTGGATCACATTCAAAGTTACTGGGTAGATATAGAACATATGTTGTATAGTCCACCTGCAAGAAAGAAAGAAAGGAGAATAGAAGACAGATTTTTTAAATCTAAAATACAGACTGAGATTTAAGCAATCTTGTCAAGCAAAGTAGTTCTAAGGAGTCTTTTTCCTATATCGTATTGAGATAAACTGCAAAGGTCAGGGAGAATACAGAGAGAAAGTCACCTGAAAAATCAAGAGATAAATGTGAAAACCATCCTAAATGTTCTCCAGACACACCCAGTGATCAAGGTTCCTCCCTCCCTTCTATCTCCCTCTGATTCCTCATAATGCCATGTGTTATCTCTTCTTTACTTGTTCATTGTCATGAAGTGTAAAAGTCATCTGTTGGTACCTCACCAACAGGCTGAGGACACCAAACCCCAAGACCTCTCCTGGTTCTCATGTGACATCAACAGCCAGGGGTGCCAAGGCACTGGTGTGCTCTTCTTTGCTCACCAAAAAAGGGAAAAAAACCCTAATTAGTCTCCTTTTAGTGATTAATCATGTTAGAAGGGATAGCAGGTATAACTTCACATCTTTATATTTTTTTGCAATATAAAGCTGTTATCATTTTCACAAATCAGTCAAAGTCCACTGTCAGTTTCCTTGTGATCTGCTGAAGGAATGCTGTCTGCTATTCCCTGGCAAGGACACTCCTGTACAGTATGTGGTGACCAAAGGCAGGCATCCTGTGTACCCCAGAGGTGAGCTGGAAGACATCTCACCGGCTTCCCAGTACATCACCAACAAAGGGATACCTAGCCATACAGAAGGCTTAATATTCTCAAGAGGAAAAGCAAACGACCCCACTCTTTCTGCTTTTCCACAAATGATTTCTCTTGTGACAAGTCCTCTGCAGATAGAATCATAGAATTATAGAATCAGCCAGGTTGGAAGGGACCTCTGAGATCATTAAGTCCAACACTTGATCAATTACCACCATGGTTACTAGACCGTGGCACTAAGTGCCACATCCAGTCTCATCTTAAAAACCTCCGGGGACGGGGAATCTACCACTTCCCTGGGCTGCCCATTCCAATGCTTGCTTACTCTCTCTGTAAAGAATTTCTTGCTAATATCTAACCTAAACCTCCCCTGGCACAGCTTAAGACCATGCCCTCTTGTCTTACTAATAGTTGCCTGGGAGAAGAGACCAACTCCCACCTCATTACAGCCTCCTCTCAGGGAGTTGTAGAGAGTGATGAGGTCTCCCCTGAGCCTCCTCTTCTCCAGGCTGAACAGCCCCAGCTCCCTCAGCCTCTTCTCATAGGACTTGTGCTCAAGTCCCTTCACCAGCCTCGTTGCTCTTCTCTGGACCTGCTCCAGCACCTCAATATCGTTCCTGAACTGAGGGCCCCAGAGCTGGACACAGTACTCCAGGTGTGGCCTTCACTAGTGCTGAGTACAGGGGCAGAATCACTTCCCTGGTCCTGTTGGCCACACTGTTCCTGATCCAGGCCAGGATGCCATTGGCCTTCTTGGCCACCTGGGCACACTGCTGGCTCTTGTTCAGCTTCCTGTCAGTCCAAACTCCCAGGTCCCTCTCTGCTTGGCTGCTCTCCAGCCACTCTGTCCCCAGCCTGTAGCGCTGCAGGGGATTGTTGTGGCCTAAGTGCAGGACCCAGCACTTGGCCTTGTTGAACCTCATCTTGTTGGAATCAGCCCAACTCTCTAGCCTGTCCAGGTCCTCTGCAGAGCCCTCCTGCCTTCCAGCAGGTCAACACTCCCCCCCAACTTAGTGTCATCTGCAAATTTGCTGCTGGTGGACTCAGTTCCTTCATCTAAATCATCAATAAAGATATTAAACAGGACTGGCCCAACACTGATCCCTGGGGGACACCACTACTGACTGGTGCCAACTGGATGCAGCATCTTTCACCACCACTCTCTGGGCTCAGCCCTCCAGCCAGTTCTTAACCCAGCAGAGAGTGCCCCTGTCCAAGCCATGGGCTGCCAGGTTTTTCAGGAGTATGCTGTGGGAGATGGTGTCAAAGGCCTTGCTGAAGTCTAGGTAGACACATCCACAGCCTTCCCCTCATCCAGCAGGCAGGTCACCTGATCGTAAAAGGAGATCAGGTTGGTCAGACAGGACCTGCCCTTCCTAAACCTGTACTGGCTGAGTCTGATCCCTTGTCCCTGTAGGTGGTGTGTGATTGCACCCAGGATGACCTGCTCCATAACCTTGCCAGGCACTGAGGTCAGGCTGATCAGCCTGTAGTTTCCCGGGTCCTCCTTCTGGCCCTTTTTGTGGATGGGCATGACATTTGCCAACTTCCAGTCATGATGAACCCTTCAGAGTGTGTGTTTTGCAAACTGATTTTGCCCCTTATTTTACCGGGAGCTCTGAAGATGCAGTCCAGCTTGCCTGTTGTGGGTGTGGTGGAGGGAGTCATTCCAATCCTCCTGCAGCCCAAGGAGCAGCATCTCAGGAAGGAGCAGGTCAAAAGCAATTTGGATCAAGCTGCTCCAGCCTTAACTGCTGCATTCATCTCCATGAGTGTGAGCAGTGTCCTGATCTGAGCTGCCAGGACAGTTCTACTACTTTTTGAGTTTGGGGATTTTATATTTCTAAGAAGAAGTGAAGGCAAAACCATTCTACCTGAGAAAAAATAGTATTTGTCGTTTCTGGGACATGAAGCAACAAACGTAAATGAAAAATATACCTGGAGAGGAAAATAAAATGCTTTTCACTGTGAGGACAGTCAAGCATTGGAGCAGCCTGTGCAGGAGGTTAAGAGATGATTGTTGCTGGAGTTCCTTCCAGAGCTGGACATAATCCTGAGTAACCTGGTTTGAGGCCAGAGATGGTGTTGTTTTGAGCAAGAGGTTGACCTCCAATCCAAATTATTCTTCCACTTCTTTTTTTTTTTTTTAATTTCTTTTGAGACCTGTAGAGAAAAATCTTTTTTATATATCTATATCTATAGATATATATCTTTTATATGTTTGCCTTTTGCAAAACAAAGAGATGTTTAATATTCAAATATTTAAATATTTAATAGTCAATATTTAATATTCAAAAGGCCAAGGATATTTCTCTACTGGGTATTACAGCTCTCAGAGGTGGGTAGAAAAAGTTCAGCATTTTCCAGTGTTTCAAAGTACCCAAACACACATACGATCTCAACACCTGCCCACATAAGGTATTTGGGAGAAAGTCCATTTTCTACACTGCCTAAGAAGACAAAACTTTAGAAATTGGGATTTTTGGTACCTGAGGTAGCTGACACAAATCTTCAAGGAAGGACCTAAACACTAAATTTTGAACTCATAGTGAAAATGCAAGTGGAAAAATTGACTTGAAATTAAAATCAAACTCAGATTAATATCTAGTTCTAAAGGCAGAACTCACCAGTCCTCAAAATAGAACAGAAATGTCAAGTGTAAAATGTTTTAATATATCAGAGAGAAGACAGAGATTTTGTCTGGGTTTTGTTCTTGTATTTTGGAGGAATGTCACATTAAAAAATTACTTGCTGCCACATAGCAGTAACTGTGGATTTTTCTAGGTAAAGTGCTGTGTTTCTGCTGAATATTTTCCTCCCAGGCACCATCGTGACCAGTTTCACTCTTCAGTGAGGAGCAGTGGGGGAGCCTCGGATGCAACCTTCCCTATGCCACTGTGCCAACACCATACGAGCCAACATCACCAGTATGTCCCTGGCACAAGGGACACCTCTGTGGCACAGAGGTGAAAAAGAGAGCGTGGGAAGGACTGTAACCTAATAACTACACTGTTCTCGTACTCAATATTTGAAGGAACAAACACCTTCCAATAGGTACCTTCATATAAACAAAAAAACAAACAAAACTGTCCAGAACTGTTTACTGTCCTTTCCCTTTTTCCTTGTCAATGTAGATATTTATCATAACAGTATGAACTCTTTCCACAGCCTGTCAGCACAGCTTGGAGCCATCAAAGCAGCAGGGATACCCTAGGTAAGGAATAGGCTGGAACGCAGGATATTGTCTCAAACATTGGAACTGGACAGTATGACACACAGGACACTGGTTTCTGGTGGCTAACACTGGCAGAGACAATGAAGGAATACACTGAGTTTTGGTCTCCTTTGAAATCTGATATTTCTTCTGCCAAGGAAGACCCATGTGTTGTCTCCATGTAGCCTTTCAGAAAGCTGAACTCCTGGTCCATGCTCAGTGCTAACAGAAGAGACAAGAAGCACATTCCTTAAGGGATCCATCTGACTTTAAGGTAAGTTGGTGCATGCAGTGAAAATACCCATATATTCCTCTGAAAATGAGGGCACACTCATTGTCAGGATGAAAGAATACCACTGCAGATAAAGTAGGATAAAGAAGGAGTATGTATACTAGAGTCACTAGAACTGACACATAAAATATGCAGCAAATCTGAACTCTACTTTTATTCTCTAACATGCTGATATTTTTGTTCTGTAAGGCACCCCAGAGGAAAAAAAAATAGAAGAAAGAGTGAAAAAAATTCTATAAAAGGATAATCATTCTTTAAAAACAGTAAAATGGAGGAAATCTTCTCTAGAAGGAATGAAGCTTTCATAGTATCTGGTGTCAGACACTGAACATCCATTAGCCACAGAGTGACAGCTGTCATTTCTGGTCTATCCTCACTCTGAAGATGGAAGGGAAGGTATGCTGAAGAAAAATGAGAATCAGGTCCCATGTGGCTATTAACAGACAGAAAACTAGTCAAGCTTGAGCTCAGTCAATGAATTTCATTGGTAACAGGTAGGACCGGAGCTCTGCAGGCACTGGGGGTACCGAGAAGAAGGAAACATGTCCCTGAAGGGGTTGGCCACTGTGCAGAGACGCAACTTGCTCTGTGATATGATTTCCCATCCCTGCTGGTAGTTGTAATGTCAGGGGAGTCGTAAGAAAGCAGAAGGCCCCGCTGAGAGGAGCATCTGGGAAACGCCTCTACTTGTGTCTCCATGACAGCTGCTGTCTTGTCTGACATACTGTGGGCTGAACCAAGACACCCTTGTCACTTAGGCTAAATAAAGACATAAAAACCAGAGCTTCTGAGGTCTCAGTCAAGGAATCAAGGATGCCTGCTGAGAGTTGAACAATCTCTTACCATCTCTGGAGCAGGTTCGTCATATGCACTGTTGGGAAAGAAATCTGTCGAAGACTTGCATATCAACCCTGCTTCAGCCCAGCTCTTCCTGTTGCTGTTCTCCTTGGAATTTATTGGCTGAGTGAGACCTCATATCACAGGTGGTGTATTTTAAAACGCTTTTGCAAGTCCCTGGTTGATGAAGGGAAAAGTCTGGATTTAAGGATATATCCATGTTGGTTTTTCATGCCATGTTTACCCCTGTGATGTTTTTCACCACCTGTTGCTTTGTCTGGAGTATGAGTTTCATATACTTAGCAGAAATGAAACTGACTCCCTAATTTTGCCTGATACATCTGTACACTTGTCTGTAGTTGAGGGAATTAAGCCTGAGATGACTTTCTCATGAACTGACCTGTTTTAACATTCCACCGCAGCAATAAATGCCATGTGTACCCCATAATCCCATAGGGCTGTTTCTGTCTGAGGCTGATGGCCATCCAAGGGAAATGTCCCATCCCCTGTTCTTTGCTCTGTTTCCCTGTCATGGAAGTTGCACAGTCCAGTTTCTTCTGGGTTTTGTTTTCAGGAAAATCCAGTCTGTGGTGTGCATAGCTGGGCATGCTGGGGATTGCATTTCTTCTGGAGTCTTGGTTTTCTTGCTATCCATGCCAGTTCAGCCTTTCTGAAATGCAGCAGTAGCACTTTCATTCCTCCCAAGGCCACTTCATAGACTCTAATAGAGAAAATTTGTGTCACAGTGGTCCATATTAATCACTCCCAAATACCTCTAAGGGAACAGTTCCACTCAACAGTCTTCTCTTGCAGATTAGGTGTGCCTCTTTGTAAGACTCTGCAGAACAGCTACAGCAATTCAGATTCACAACCTGTCTAAATGTTTAAGTAAAGACAAGTCATTCCATATGTTTTCTCATATGCTTTCTTGTACAAAACATTAGTTGCAATGTGGTTTAGACTTTCTGAACAGACAGCTAACACAAAATTGTCTCTGTAGTAATACCACTGAAAAAAATACTCCAAATTTATTGTTTCCCTATGATCTTATTTCATATTCAGTGAAATTAGGTCTGAAATCTAAGTCTTTTGCACCTCTAGGGGACTGCAAACAACAAATTCACTTCAAAAAAATAATAATCCAGTCAGACTGAGAAAATACAAGACTGGGCTCTGAGCTAGTATAAATCATGGCAGATATATGGAAATTGAACTCTGATGATTTACATCGGGTAATGAGTCTGATTTATGTAATACAGCTACCTAAATCTCTTTACTGCAGACTCCTTCTAGATATTCACCAAGTACTGTATCAACTCAAAGAGCAATTAGGTGTTCAACAGCCTCACAGAAGCTTTCTAAGATGTTCCTTCAGCTTCAAAACAGTGCCACTTCTTTTGCAAAATGCACCCATAAATACCCATTTAAACTGTAATTCAGCCTGCTGTGCTCAAGAGAAAACAATCACTAGTAGGGCTCCTTATTGCAGACAAAAATAAGACAAATAGTCAGTCCAGTAACAGCAGACTTGTCTAGACTGAGAAAAATTACATGGACAAAAACAAAAAAAAATATTCAGGGTTATCAGGGTTATCCTGTCATGCCCTGTTGCTTAATCCATTGAGCACATACAGTCATAAATGAACTTGTGCTCACCTCGGCAGCCTGATTTACTCTTCAGTGTGGTTTAACAATAATGCTTTGATAGCCTCAAGGATATAAAATAGAGAAAAACATAATTCTCACTCCAACCAAAGCAATTCCTCTTATAGTTTAGAGCTCTTGCTGTCACAAACCCAGGTCTCTCAAGGAAGGTGGCAGGTTCATCGTGATTAAACCCAGGCTGCACTCTGAGCACCTGGTGGACAGAAACAAGTTTTTATGAGCTACTAGTTATTGCTTACTTATACAGTAATATATTACCTTTGCCCATGTTTCTGACTTATTTCTCACCTTTTCTTTCTCAAATTTGAAACAAATACCAGTTGGCCCCACAACCCTTCCTCTGTGACACACAGTTTCAGTTTGGCTCTGCAGTTGTCTTGCTTCTCCTATAATTTGACCCCAAAGCTTTAATCTCTGGCATGTGGTATTGTGATAAACAAAGTCTTGAGTTTCTATAAGTTTTTGAATAGGAGTTTATTATATGGTAAAAGCAAGCAGCCGGCTGGGTGACAGAAATGGGGACAAATTTCCCAAATCTGCACACACACTACAGTGTATATTTGGCATTTATCTCAGCTACTTCATGCATATTAATTATATCATATACATATACATTTTACAGTTTTTTGCTAAGCATTTAGTATGTGGGTTTTCTTACAGCTAAAGCTAAATGGTTATCTCTTCAACCAGTCATAATTCATGCATTCTTGGACGAACAGGCGCCTAAAGATTTAAAGTTCTATCATATTTTATTCTTAGGATAGTAGGGAGGTTTTAGGGCCCCTTGACCTTGTAAGGGTCTGTTTTATTTCGTGGGGGGGGGGGGGGTGATTAAGTTTTACAATCCGTTTGTTTTATTTTGATGTAATCATCCATTTGTTTCACAAATCTCAATTATTTATCACAGTATGATGGAACAAGTGAGAGGTAAAATATTTTCTGAATTGATCCCCATTATGCTGCTCATTTCTACACTCCTACAGGGAAGCAGGAAATTCCAAACACCCAGGAAGGATGAGATGGAGAGGAAGTGACATTGTCTCTGTCTTTAAGCAGAGGTGGTGTCACATCCACAGCCTCTGGCTGGCAATTGGATGAAGACTGAGAGGGCAGCTACAGGGTTTTGCAGAGTTATTTTCTAAATCTTTGCATAAGGCAAAATGATTTCATGACCTATAATCATGATATGGAAACAACTTTTTTACAAAATTTTTCTTTTTTTTTTTTTTTTTTTAAGCAGGAAAACGGGCAATTTTTATTTCCCATTTAATATAGATCTCATAAACCAGGAAAAAAATAATCTTTCAGGAAAAAAGATGTGTTGTTGTTTTAAAGCCCGGTGACTGGTCAGAATACCAAGATCACTTTTTATTATGAGGACTTTTCTCACTGCTCTCTACTAGGAATATTGAAATACGTCCAGGTGTCTCACAAAGTTTGTCTCATTCATGCTGCTGTTACCAGATGTGACTGGATATTAGGATTGTCTGCTGTAACTACAAAAAACATAAAGGCCAAAACTAAGGAACAAATCTTTGGGAAATTGGCCCTGTTGAATCCACTGCCCTGGGAAAGCGCAAATGCAGAAATACCACAGGATTCAGTCACATCTCCTCCTCCAAGAAAGTTTCCTTTCCTCTGGTGTGATTTCCAGTCTGCTGCTGATCTTTAGTTGGTGCCACAAGTATCCATTACACCTCTTTTCTTTCATACATGATGGACCACTGAGTTTCTTCAGCCCTTCATTCTGGGCTCCCATGCCAGTCACTGCCTAGTCTTACAGACACAAAGTTTTACTGAGTCCTGATTCAGTTATGATTCAACTGCCAAAGAAAAAAGCTGTTTACCCTACCCCCCTCCCCCCCCCCAAAAAAAAATCCCCTGTGTTCAACAGCCTGATATTTTCAGAATAAACAGCAGCAGAGTAGGCTGTTCTTGGCTTTCTCTCCCCTGTGAAATAGATGATGGCTTTTCTTCAAGTGCATTTAATGATCCCATGCTATGTATGAAGAAATACAAATAGTAAGTAAAGTCAGGTGAGCCTTTATTTGGCAGTTAAAAGATGCTTACGATTTAAAAACGAATTTGGTACAAGTTAGCTGTGTAATAAAGTCAATTTATTGAGCAGAAAATGGGTTGCTTTATACAGTAAATCATTTTATGTATTACAACAGTTTTTTTATTTTTGCATTGAGTTGAGCTATTCCACAATGAATACAATTAAATATGAGTTGTGCCTAGAAGGTCACTAGTTCTATCTATTTTTTCAAATATACAGGAGGCAAATATTCAAGTCTCTACTCTCTTTTAGATGTGCTGTATAATAAATGTTTTTCTGTATCATTCCTGTGAGAAATGCATCCACTTAATGCTCATCTTATAGCTTCAACAGAACAACTCTTGTTTCAATTTCCAAATTCAGATTCTTTATCTGCCCTCTACATACAGTGACTGCATCTTTTCTAAAGGTTTTTCAAGGACCACTGAGAACCAATATTTTTGCACTTAATTGAAGACTCTTGTGCTGCTAACATTGACCTGGATCAAGCTGTACACCATTTTCTATTATTATTGTATGTGAGCACCTCTTAATCATCTACTTGGTTTTTACAGTTCTCTTCATTCCATGTTTACCCATGTGACACTGAAGTGGTGCAGCAAGAATGTCCCCTATGAGCTGTTCAGAAGAGAAATGCTTCAGAAAAGACAAACAAACTCTGTAAGTCAACATTGCTGAACATGGCTCTGGTTTCCCAAGCCCTCTCTTCATGTATTAAACATTGTAGGGCTGTTTCTAGTCTTGGCCAACTTATCTTACATTGTGACTAAAATATCAGGCCAGACAGTTCTTCTTCACAGTGTAAACTTTTAAAATAAAAACAAAACACACAAAAAAACCCAAAAAGAAAAACCCCAAAACCTGCAGCAAGACTTTGTTTGAGCTACATATTCAGTCTTTTTTAAAAGAAAAATGGAAAAATATACCTCTTACATTTGTTAACAAAGCATTGTAGATTATTCATGCTTTTTAATAAATATATTTAATAAATGTATTTAATTCCATTTCATTTCTTAAAATTATTTTGTTAAGACTAAGCTATCTCAGTTCAGGTACTTTCTGTATCTTCTTGATCTCATCTGTTTTGGTTCTAGTTATCTGTAAACTACACACTAATCCCTACAAGAAATGGTGAAACCATATTTTTCAAGTATGACATGGGGGGCAAGGAGGTTTAGTACACTTAATTTTAGTCTCTCTTTTTCCATATGTCTGAGTGAGACTGCCAGTTTGAGCTGAAAAGTGCTTTCCTAAAATTTTAATTCCCCTGAGGAGCTAAGGACAAAGGGACATGACCTTTTAGTACTTGTTTGAATATCTCTAGAGGAAATATGAGCCTGAAGGAAATTAGGGATAAGCTCTCTTTAGGGAACAACACAGTGTTAATCTGAGACAGCACAGTAGTCAATGAAGCTTAAAAGTTACTTTGTACATGAAAATGGAAATCAGTAGAAGCAGAACAAAATACGTATTTGTAATGTTAAAAATATACACTAAGGTCAAAAGTTATGAAGCTGGAAGGGTCCATCAAAATGTCTTGCTTTCCAAAATGTTCTGACCCGGAGAGAACTCTGGGATTCCCAATAGCTGACACAGGTATGAAATCTGAAATTACCATTAGCTGCTCCCAGGAACCACAGAAATTGAACTGGGAGCACACAGGCTTACACACACACCATCTCACGACTATTGCCTTCTCAGCTGTTCAGTACTGGTGGCTAAAAAGATCCAGATAACTGCAATTAGCTTGGAGTTTATCCCTCTACCCATTTGTAAATGCTACTCTCAGGTGTTTTGGAAGAGTATTTTGCTAAATAATGGATCAGGATAATCAGACACATTTTGCAATTTTAAATCTCACACAGACCTTATCCAACTAACCCAAATTCATTAAATTTTTTTTTAAAATTGCATGTGATCAGACAAATGATGTTTTGAAGACAAAGAGTTTTCCGTGAATGGGTTGCTGCTTCACTGTGAATTTGGTTGTTTATTTCACTATGTGCCTGCAATAAGGCCTCAAGAGTGAAATATATAGCTCAAATTTCCATTTTTCTTGATTAGTGTATGCCCGAGCTATGAACAAATTAAGTTACCTGGGAAACAACTAAACAAAAGTCCATTTTTGAGAAGGTTTTTATTATAGACAACTACCAGTTCTCTAGTCTAGGTCAAAATTGGTTTAAATCTTGGTTTGAGTCAAGATAGGTAGAACTGAAAATGGAAGTCCTCTTAAATTTATAGTGTTTGTTTTTGCTCTGACACACAAAACTGCACAAGTCACAAGTACACTGCAACAAGAAGTTTGCAAATCCTGATGGAATTGATGGCAAAGGGCTCCAAAAAGTAATTTGTACAATGTTTAACTATGGCACATTTGAAAATACTCCCCTCTGCCAACATACAAGCACAAAGAAAGGAAAAACAAATCAAACCAGAACCAAACCTGCTTTACATGACAAAGCACAGTTAATACTTGGAGTGTATAAATGAGACATGATAGTTTTTAATTTCTACTGAAATCTGTCACACTGCTCAGAAATTCTTTTCTCATGTTTTTCCAGAGGCATTCTACATATAAACTGCTGATGACCTGCACAGCTGACTCACAGTAAAATGGAAATCAGGGCTTCCTGTAAAAATGTATACCAAGGAAAACCTGATTGAGTTGAGATCAGAGTTCCTTCACATACTTATGAATTACAAGATTTTCAGAAACAGTGTTACCGGCTAAAATTAAACACATCCGTGCAAAAGCATTCAGAATTTCTTGAATACAGATTCTCACCTACTGTTTCTCTTCAATTGCAAAATCCTGGATTTTTGTAGCCTCCTGTAGTTTGTAACAATTTGTGTCTAAATAAAAGGGATTTTTTTTCCTGTCGTTTTGGGATTTTTTGAAAGTACACCACTTTCTCACTGAATGATTGAAAAATATAGATCAAAGTGTAATTATTTTATAATTTTGTTCTGCTAGGAGAAAGACATTTTGCTGTCACTTTTTATAAATGTGCATGGTATTCATTGAAAAATTCAGTGAACTCAGAACTCCAAAGAGCTTGGCAACAAGGATTTCTCTAATACGGACTCAGTATTATGTCTCTCCATTTTTTTGGTCTACAATTAACTGTCAAATCCACTATGAGTCTGTGTCTTGCTTGTGAAACTCCAAAAATAATCCAAACAATACAGCTATGAGTATTTTAAAATGTAGAAATGGTATTTCTTTGCAGATCTTTGGAATCATGTGGTCGCCCCTGAAAAATTTTCTGAGCCTTTTTCTAACCACTGTTTTTCCTTCACCATCCTTACGTACAGACAATTTGAAGGGAAAATCACAAAACAAGCAGTACTGGAAAAATTCAAATAGCATACCAGACCTGACATTTTGAGTTTTGATATTGCTAACTGTTTTTGAAATAAGATTTAATGCTTTCAGAAATGAAAATGATACTGTGAAGAAAACAATACTGTGAAGAAAATATTAGTGGAATTATAAAATGTTTGTTTCATTGTTTTGGTTTTATACATTGTCAGCGGAAACACTAGAAGTTCAAATTGGTGGAAGACTTTAAGTTCTCCTTGCAGTGACACTGCACTTTTTTCAGATGATAAAGTTGCCCTCGACCCTTTCCATTACTTTCAGAAATAAAAGAACTCTTCACAGGGTGGCCATGAGTGTACCCTCTGCAGTTAAAGTGACACGAGTTTCCATCCACATGCTAAAAACATCTTCACATTAGTCTTTAGATAACAAGCCTTCTTTACATAGTAGTTAAGTTATATTACTAAGATCCATAATTACCTTAATTTAAATACTTGATAATATTCCAAGTCTTCCAGCAACATAGGAAAATGTGGTCACTCGACAAGGTTTCACTGGGGAAACCGGTAATTTGACCCATAATACAGATTTCTCTGAGCACTCATTGCAGGCTATCAATGCAAACAGCATGTTCTGCTGGGTTGAGCTCAGCTGTGGCCCAATGCAGAGTCTTCAGCTCTCTGATACTCCATTTACTTGTGGAGATGCTAAATGGAAAACTGAAACTTTTTAAGCTACTTTGTCTTTTTATAAACACCCATCAGTGAAATACTTCAAATGAATCTTGCTTTTTAAATGTACATCAGGCATGAAGACAGAAGGAGTTGTTAATTCATTAGTAAACTGCATCTGGAACACCTGACACTGGAACTCATTTCCCTGCTCTCCAATAGGTGAAAACAGAAATGTTCTAATTATGCACGCCTCCTGCACATTTTATCATGTAAACTGAGATTAATCACATACATAATTCTGGCCTCTGTTCATCAGGTGAAAAGAGTGGATCCTGAAAGCACAGTGACCCTAGTGTACCTTCCTTCCATTACGGAGAAACTGAAGAGAGGATGTAAATGTGCAAAATCGATCATTCGCTCTGTCTTCTTAAAACTATTTCAGTCACCTGGCCAACAGAGAGCTCTCTTTCTTGAGAATTGCTGTACAAAAGGGACTAAACCACAGACAGGGTTGGGTTAAGATTCTCATTTATCATTTAAAGGTGTGGGCATAGAATTAGAGGAATTCAAAATGAGAAGACAACATTGACACGCAAAGTCAGACTATTCATCTCTTGTAAAAGATGTGACCTTGCAGCAGATGTAAAGAATTGAAATAGAAAGAGCAAATGTTCTGATTGCAAATGTTCTGATTACAAATGTTCTGATGTGCAAATTTTCACGTACGTCAAAAGGTCTTTGAAGGCAAAGATAAAAAATAATGCAATGACACTGGCATGAATCCTTCTAAATATTAAGCAATCATCCTTTTAAATTTCAATCATGGTGCTGTAATTTTTTTATTTCTGAAGAGCAGGAGTTGGTAATTTTTGAAGCCATTATTACCACAGAACAGAAAAAGTAGCAGGTCAAAATCATCCATAAAGAAAGTTATTTAAAATCCCCATATCTTGATCCTAATGTAAACATTTAAAAAACTGTACTACCATCTGCATTAGAGTTTGGGATGGAAATGAAGTTGCTTTAACTTGATCTACTACTTTAGCTTCCCATCAAATGTATTTACTACATGTGCTGTAGAAAGTAACCTGCAGGTATGAAAATTTTACATCTGGAGGATTATCCTGTGTCACCTAAGGGATACTTTATGAGGAACAAATCAGATGTGAAGCCATTTCAATTATTTCCAGAATAGAGATGAAAATTTTAGAATAACGTGCTCTCTCAGATTTCAGCCTCTCTGCTAAAGACTTATTACAACACATGCTGGAGCCTTTAAAGAGACTGTGAGGTTTAGTTCATATTCCTAAATTCTGGTAGTGATATCGTGATGTGTGTATTCCAATGGGATGCTCTAGAAGAGTACAGGTTTTTTTATCTTTTTCTTTATTTGAGATAATATCTTTCAGTCTGCATAGCTTTTACGTGTTCTTAATAAGGAGTGTGATTCAGGTTGCCATTTCTGCAGTTATTTCTTGATCTTATGAGAAATAAATAATCCAGTTTTATTATAAGCAAAATGAATTTAGTGGAAAACAGAAGGGGGATGGATTTTCCTTTCTTTCATTGAATTCCAAGGTTTTTTTAGGCGTATTGTGAAAGCTGTAAGGTGGAAGGTCCTGTCTGAGCCTGATGCCAGGGAACCTTTGTGGCCAGGAATAGGGAAAAGTATAAAAATAAAAATGTACTCTTGGTCACATGGTCGGCCTTTGTGTGCAAAGAGACCCCCTGTACAATGTACGGGGGGGTACATCAAAAATCAATCAGGAGGGAGGGTAACACTCCCTCCTGAGTCCGAGAAATTACCTTTTAAGGTAAAATACCTGTCACCTACTGAATGTGTAACAGCTTATGTAACCAAGAGGGTACAAAAAGGCACGTTTTTCAAGCAGTGGTTGTGCTTACCAGGCCCATGTGACTTAGGATTGCACCCAGCACTGCAATAAAGAACTTCTTGCTGTAATTTTCCTTGTCCTGCAGGTATTTTTGCCATTTTCTTAAATTGGAAGTAAGGATTTTTCCTACAATCTGGTCTGAGATCAGTGGGAAGGAAGGCACGCTGGAAACTGCCCCTGAGTGTTATCCTGGCTGCTCAGGACTCTCAGAAGATGATCTGTCTAAGTCCAGAAGTCAAAGGCAGATTTATTCTGTCACCTGTGCCACCTGCTAACAAAGCACCAGCTCAGCACAGGACACAGGGTTCTAGAGACACACAGAAACAGAGCATCTGGGCTCTAGAGATCTTTCATTACACTTTTTAAAGTATATGGTAGGAGTAAACGTGAAATGAAAGCATCTTCTCACTTTAATTTTAAAAAATAATAAAATCTAAGCATGTTTCATGTAAAAGATAAAAATATTCCAAGAACCTTGAAGACAAAACAGAAAACTGCATTGGTTTCATTCTTAATTGCACATTTGTACATCAGAGAACAAACAAGCAACAAGAAATAAAGAAATAATGCCAGTTGTTATTACAAAATTGCACTTAATTTTTGCCAATTTAGAATTGAGGTTTTCTTGACCCCTCTGAATTTCTTCT
Source organism: Corapipo altera (assembly GCF_003945725.1). Taxonomy (NCBI): domain Eukaryota; kingdom Metazoa; phylum Chordata; class Aves; order Passeriformes; family Pipridae; genus Corapipo; species Corapipo altera. The sequence continues at coordinate 1,487,174 of NW_020884958.1, forward strand.
CAAGGGAAGTTGTGGGAACAACGAGATTTAGGGAGGATTACAATTGTCCTAAATGTCTCTGAACAGCAGAACTGTTCTTTCCACCCCACCCACCAGCATCCCTAATGCACTATCAGCTCAGAGCTCCACTGACAAATCTATTTGCAGTCAGATCAGTGATCCAGGATGGCAGCAACTTCCCCCTTAGGGAAACATTTCCCACAGCAGAGCATTCCTTTACTCTTAGGCTTCTAGCCAGGAATGCTTCAAGTACCAAAGCTTTCAATTTGTCTGTGTCATCCTTTAAGGAGGCCAACTGTGCCCTTCACATATTCTTAGGGTGTGAGATACTCTATGAATAACATCTTCATGATTATGCTCAGGATTTGTTATGCTTTGTCAAGTAAAATGTGAGAGGGGATCAACAGATTGGTCTTGGCTTTTATCAGAGATTACTTTTCTCTTTCTTTAATTTCTTTACTTGCTGCGTCTCCAGTAATGAAGGATAGGGAACTTCAGTTCAACTCCACTTTCAGTGTTTATCTTCTGTTTTCAGTGCTATGAAAATAATTTCTTTGTTGTTTAATTTCTAAGAAGTCACAGTTTTGGCCTTTCTCATAAACTCATATTTATTTTTTAGATTATCCTCTGCTAATACTTTTTAAGAACTTATTATTTAACCATTTTCCTAGAGTTTTTAAAGTATTTATTTCTTCTCAATGTCAATCTAACTTAAGGGGATACAGGTTTCAGTGTTATAAGAGCCCAGACAATTCTCAGGCAAAAAAATGAAGGGGGCATTTTGCTGTCTACTTGGAGAGCATGCACATCAATTTTTTTTTTTTTTACAAAATCGTGCATTAGACATTCTTATAATTTGGAGAAATAAAGGTCCAGAAGACAACAAACACAAAGAGGGTAGGAATTTAGAAATATAAATGAGCAGAACAGGGACCTCTGAGATGTTTAAATGGAATCCCACAAGAAGTGACTGAGCCCAAAGCTGCTCGTTCCCACCACAGTGGTTCAGTTCACTGTTTTCTGTCTGGGGCCCCTCTGCCCTTCAGCTGACAGAGTCCTGAAAACAGCTTCTAAGTCTGGTGTTCTCTACTTATTCACTCCATGTTAAGTTCTTACCAGCATTTAAAAAAAAAGTAAAATAAATAGCCACTCCAGTGCCACTGGTAGAACTCATCCATCTGCCAGCTTGGCACCATGCCTGTTTCATCCTCATCCCTCTCCTTTCTCTCAGCAGGAATTCCCAGGCATCAGCAGGGTGAGGTGGAAAGGTGGGTTTTTACTTTTTAGGAATACAGATGCATATTAAATATTCCGTCCATTTTTGCCTAGCCCACATTCATCAAGTTTATTTGAGCGACTTGTGGTGGATACAGTTTATATTTTCTCCTACTACAGACATCACATTTACGTTATGTTTTGTGCAGCTGTTTGGGCAGCTAAATAGGATGGCAAACTGAGAGAAAACCAAGAATATCATTGTTAAGTAGAGCTGTCTATTTATCTTTCACATGGATGAATTAATTTCAGCTTCTATACTCAGTTTTGAGTAGTGAAAAGAAAGTCATGCCTAAGCAGAAATAGAAAAGTATAATTATAATCAACTTAACTTTTTTTTTTTTTTTTTTTTTTTTTTTTTGTCTCCAGGGTACTAGTAATGCTGTACTACATCATGAATAGGGCTGTATCAGAAGAACAAAGACTGTATTTATTTGGCATTCATAATCTACACAAGAAACATGAGTCATAAAAAGAACTTTCCTGCACATGATAGAAGATATTAAATTCACACAAAATTCAGTTGAAAAGAGACTGCTGAGATCTAAGCTTCTAATTACATACATTGACACATATGAGTTTTAACTAGAGCTTAATTTTGGGTTCAGATATTTCTTCAGTTTAAAAAGAACCGAGCTTCATGTCAGAAAAGCCAGAAAATTACATCTGGTATTTTATGTACTGTTTAAAAATTGTACAGCTTGTCATTATAGAAGATTTGGAGGTAGCAGGACCCTTAAAAACATATTAACTTCAAAGGCAAGAAAATAAGAAAAATAATTTAATTTCTGAGCACAGGACTTTGTAACTTGCCTTTTCACAGATCCCTGCAGTCTTTTCAAGATCAAAGCCTTCCAAGCCTCCAGGTAAAAAAAATGATGTGCTGAACAATAGTTTGCAACTCCATGTTTTAGTAGGAAAGTCAGGCTTAAGTTAGCAATCCTTTTGTGTTCCCTTCATATTTCTACTATAACCTTCCCTAGGTGTTGGGACAAGAACTGCATATGATATCCAAAACAACATCACAGATCTATGGAGCTGCCTAATCATGTTTTCTGTTGTGCTGTCTGTTCCTTTCTAAAAATGTCCAATAGCCCAGTTAACTATTTTTGACTGCTGCCAGCAGACAGCTCTTGGGCAGAGAGCTATTGCACACTTCTGCAGGCTATTAAAGCTTCATTGAGAAATTGTGTGCATATAGCTAGAATTTGTTTTGTGATATATGCATTATTCTTCATTTACGGAAAAAGAAAATAATCTACTCTCTAGCCTTCATCAGAAAAACTTCCTGCAACATTTTAAACTTATAATTAATATTAATTTAATAACTAATACTAGGTTAATAATAACTTAATTACTAATATTAAGATACTTGTATATATAACTTGGCACCAGCAGTGAACCTCATCTTTGTTTTCATTCTGGTCTGGAAAAAAATAAATTTGAACATGAATAATCCCTGAAAATTTGTTCCTGTACAGCTCCATGTTTATACATAACAATTCTGACTAACACAGAGCAATGGGCTATAAATTGCAGTTGCTCCTTTACATGCCTGAAGGATGAGGACATGATTTTCAAAGACAGAGAAACCTGCAGAAGCAGAGTACCTTTCTGGGGAGAGTTTGTGACTAAATGATCTTTAAGGTCCTTTCCAACCCAAACCATTTAATGATTCTATGCTGAGTGGTTGTCTCATCAGGAAGAAGGGTTGCAGCATTTGCCCTTGAACCGTTCCAACATTTGGGCTGTGCTGGACCTCGGGGTCTGTAACCTCAAAGGCTCGGGATTTCATTCTCTCCCCCCACCCCTGGGCCACACAGCTGTAGGGAGAGAACCTTCACACTTAATGAGAGAGTGGTGTTCTCCCTGAGACTCCAACAGACTTTATTTTCTAGAAAGAAATTACTAGATAAGCTTTGTGAATCAATGTGTAAGAGTAGGTAACAGGTATCCACTGAAAGGACTCAAAATAATTTCTAATTAATTAGGAAAATTAAATCCTTTTGGTTCTGTTCCACTTCCTTCCTTCCCCAACAAGGATATTTGATCAGCAGGTGATTAATTATATATTAACACCTCATAAAACGCAAACTGTTATAAAATGCAAAAGCTCATATGAAACTGAGAGGGTCTTAAAAAAGTGTCATTCTAAGCAGAGCAGAGAGGTTTCACATTGCAGTGACTGGTGCCCAAGGGAAGAAGACAATGAAGATCTCTAGGCTTCCACAGTACATCTATGCCTGCTTCAGACTGCAGACTGTGATCACACAATGATTTTTTATTCTTTTTCTTGTGACGTATTGATATAGGTTTGATACATATGACTTAGACGAGAGTATTAAAAATCCGGAGAAAGAGAAGGAAGTTAAGTATCACAGTTTGAAGGGGATTAGCCAAAACGGTAAAATCCCTTCCCTTCCCCAGACACAAAACCCACTGGGAGTAATTGAAGTGGTGACATTCTTGAGGGTTAGTCCTGCCAGCCCTGCACAGAACCAGGATTAGGACAGTTACAATGGTGCCATAACTTCAGCTTGAGTTATTCTCAGTTCGAGCTGCATTGAATAATTTACCACCTTTCTCCTTCTCTCTCTGGTGATGTGGTTTCCCTTCCCAGGGCCCCTCTGGGTTCCCAGGGTGATGGTTTCAGCCTGTAGAGGGACAGGGGAAGAGAGGGAATGTGCAGACCCTCATCAGCATCCAGAGCCCTTCCCTGCGAAAGTCTGACATTGATGATGGGGGTGTCTTCCTCCTCCCTATTGAGCCCCCTTGTTCTTTGCTAACACACTTTTCCTGTTCTTCTCTTATTGGTGTATAAGTTCATCAGCATTTACTACACACGGAGAGTTTTATGTTTTATCTTTAATGGATACTTGCTCTGACTTCTCTATTATTCCTAAAAAAATAACCCATCCCACAAAGCTCAGTTTTTCTGTGGAAGATCAGTAATCCACCTCCTAACTCAGAGGCCCTGCTGTCATCCTGTGGCCACATATACCAGGCACTTACCCAGTGTTCCAAACTGCTCTGTGCTTCACTGTGAATCCAGGCTCAGAGGAAACTCATTTTGTAGCTATTAGGTACTGAACAAGACAACTGTGTGGTGTTGTGCCTTTGTACAATCCTTCAGAGACAAGGGAAGGATTAAAAAAATATTTGGAAAAGAGGAAAAATATGAAAGAGAAAATATAAAAGAGAGTTTCTCTCTATCTCTTGGTTCCCTTTTTCCCATGTCACAAAGCTGTTTTGGCTGCAATCTACTGCAATGTGATGAGAAATTAAAAAATGGACTGCAACACCACACTGAAGAGAATGCAACCCATTCCCTGCAGAGTCAAGCAGGAGAGATTTAAGTGTGACAAAGGCTAGCTTTGAAAGGGTTTGCTTTTCATTCCTTCAGCCCATGCTATCTATGATCCCCACTGAAACCAGAGAGGAAAATTAGAAAGCAGTGTGGGAATCCTCAGACACATGAATCACACACAAACACTGCAGGTGTTCTTATCAGATGCAATGTGCTACCTTGAGGGACAAAACTTGAACTTTTTGCCCCTTTCAACAAGGTTGCAAAGAATAACTAGAATAATTGAATAAAGAGAATAACTACAGTCTCTCACTCAATGTCATGGTCAGAGAGGTACCTCTGTGTTGGACCCCAAAATATAATATTTGCAGAGAGATCTGAGTGGTCTTTGCAAAAAGAGGTGGGCTACAGAAGCTGGGGAAAACTCTCTTCATTGACCTCATCCTTGTGGATTTTTCCTGTCTTCTCCAGCAGGATGTGAAGAGACTCTTTTTATGAAGTTATCACGTGCCTTGCCCAAGCCAGAGAGTCCCCACCCTGATCTCATCAAACCTATGCAGAAGACCTATTATGTTTTATTTCTCCCTTTCTGTTCCCTGAATCCTTGCATTCTGTAAACTTAAATACCTTTTTTCCCACCTTTAATTCCCCAAGATAAAATGGGTTTTCCCCTATGATGTAAGTATAAGACCCTAAATTTGTTAACCTGGGCTTTTGCATCTCTTGCCTCATCTCTGTAAAGTCCCCAATTGTAATAGAATGAATATGCAAACCCCGCCATGAATATGTAGTACCTCAGACCTATAAAAATACCAGTTTTGTACGAATAAAGGATTCCAGTTTTCTGCCTCTGCTGGGATCATCGTAGTTAATGACTCGCTACACCTCTGAACTTCCCAGGCTCCTACCATGGCTCTGCCAGTCTGAGAACAGACTTCTGTGACCATATAACAGCTCAGGACACACAGTAGAAATGCTGGTGCAGTTCTGCTGGTCTGTGGGACTTCAGGTGATGTTTTCCTTGGTATATGGTTAAGAGGAACATACACAGTCCTGCGTTTTTGACAGTCTTGCCTTATTTTAACATTTTCTTGTAACTGACTGATGGCTGAAATGGTTTTTCTTTATTCTATATCTGTTATTCTTTTGTTCTTTCCTTCCTTCTAAACAGATATCAAAGGATAAATACTTACAGTGAGTAACAATGGAATGAAAAGTGGCTTGTGTAGATACCTGAAATGCAATAAATGTTGAAGAACATTGTTACGGCCTAAAGTGTCACATGATATAGAAATAATTTGGACTTTTGGATTGGTTAGGACAAATTTAATAACTTAAAGTTTTATCCATCTAAATTCGATTGATGAGCTTAAAGACTTAATTTTCCTTTGGTCTTACGTTAAAACTTTTCTCTTGCTGAAGAAATTGTATGAGAGCATGATATATTTAAAGCTAACAAAGATTTCATGGCACAGGAATACATGGTAATTCTGTCATGTAACTTAGATTATTACTAATATTAAGGATGTTAAGGTCTTCATTTTTATGATTTATTCTCTCATTAGTAGATAATAACTATTTTTCATTTTATATTGCTTTTCATTTTGTGGGAGAGCACATATAGTATGAAACTTTCTGTTCTTATCAATTATTTTAAAGCTTTAACCTTTGTGATTTTAAATTGAAACCCATTTCCTTATACTTACACAATGGGAATAGAAAATGAGTTTCCAGTTGGACATACAAGGATTGATATTTCATATTCACTGGCTTAATAATTAAGGTTTTCACAGTGAATATGAGTTAATTGCAAGAACATCAGCAATATAACCTCTGCCTTCTTGATATTAGAATGTTGTTTCTATTGCCTTGACCAAGAGTTCTGTTCAGGCAACTGTTGACAGATAACGTCATAAATACATCAGCAACGACTCACTTATGTGTGAATCTGTGGCTGGTTTTACCTGCCAGTCCTTGGACTTTACAAACTGAATTTATTATATTGAAAAATTTTAACTGTCACTGAATATTGTACCTGTTTGCAAAGGGGACCCCTGTAAGTAAAGTCACTCATCTATTTTAAAAGTACAGCTCTTAAGGCAAACCAAGCTCTCCCTAGACACTTGCCAGTTTTACACGATGGCATTTACCCAGCAATAGCCTCTTTGTTCTCCATAGTGCCCCTTCCTTAAGGCTTTCCTTAGCAGAGCAATACACTCAGAGTTAATTGTTGAGCGGTGTTCCTTGAATACTATTTTCCACGTCTAGATAACAGTGAACACCCCAGTAAGAAAGAACTTACTGGGATGGTTTTACAAATGCTGAGGTTTAAAAGAGTCCTGATTTGACCTCTGTATGAATATGAAATATTTCATGTTTTATATCATACATAATCCTTCTTTATCATTAAATAGAAATAACAGACCACAACTGATATGGAAACTTCCATGCTGTGCCACACCTGCCAGTCACAGAAATGAGGGAGCTATTTGCACATTTCCATTAGACTGCAGAAAACACATACAACAAAATTTGAATAAATGTTGTTTTCCCACATAAAGCATCACATTTTCTAACTGGAAGTAAATCTATCATTGATTGAGCTACTATAAATTCGGGGTTTGTTTATTTTTAATTTTTTCTCTTGTCATGACTATCAAATTGGTTGCAGCGGGCTTTGGGAGGCTGTTACATTTCCACTCTTTGCTGCTGTGGGAAGGTGTCCCAGCCCATTAGCATGATGTTCATCATAAATTCTCGTCAGGTTGAACAAAGACAACAGACAAGTGTCAGGGAGCTCTTGTGCTTTTATTGTATGGGGCGCCTTAACTCCACAACCACCCCACTTTTTAGACTCAAAAGGTGTTGGCTAACAAGCCAACACCTTTTGTACAGTACACTTCAATAAACTCTCAGCTCCTCACAAGAAACTTCTCAAAGGGGCTGGCTCACAAGCCACAGAACACAAGCTTGTGGCACAAGCTCCCCACTCCCACAACAAACTTCAGTACGGAGTGTGGAGTAGAACGTGAGAGTTGTGATTTGCCTAGGCAGAGCAAAGGAGGAGATAAATAAAGGCAGAGAAGAGAGAGAACAGAGAATAATACTAGTCCTTAGATCTCACACTGGTTTTGCTGCGTGGATTGTCCAGAGCTGGGCTAAACAATGAGAGTGAAAGAGAAAGAGAGGGGGGAAAAAAGAGAGCAAGGGGGCCTGATCGGCTCCCTTTCATAGTTAACGTGGTGCAGACTCTTATGTAAATGATATTTTTCATGCTGTTTTGTTCACACCTGCACAACCAGCCCTTTTAGCCTTTCTCCAGGGAGTCAGTTGAGGTGGGAGGACTGAGCAGAGTCTCCAGCAAGAGCAGGAAGTTGGCTCAGCACAGCACTGCCCCACCTCCACAGGACCTCTGTTCTAATCACAGCTATCCTATCATAACAGTCAGAATGTTTGAGACAAATCCGCTGATGCCTGGCCTCCACATCATGGACAATTTGTCTCCGTAACTACAAAAACATGCATTGTAGCACTCAAGACAGGATATGCTGCCTGAGGAACCTGAACAGACCTAAGTCTACAGAACCTGATGAGATGCGTCCCAGAGTCCCAAGGGAATTGGCTGATGTAGTTGCTGAGCCACTCTCCACGATATTAGAAAAATCTTGGCAGTTGGGTGAAATCCCTGGTGACTGTAAAAAGAGAAGCATTGCAGAAGGTCAACCATATACTGGGCAGCATGAAAAGAATCATGGGCAGCAGGTCGAGGGCAGGGATTCTCCCCCTTGTTTCTTCTCTTGTCATGACTATCAGATTGGTTGCAGCGGGCCTTGGGGGGCTGTTACATTTCCACTCTTTGCACTTGGTCACTACAGAACACAAGTGACTTCAGAGCAAATAAAGGACTCAAAATACCTTTATATAAGGTAATACCTACAGGTGGAAACTGTGGTTATGCAGGGCACTGAATCTGACAACACCCATGTACTGCACTCCCACCCATCCCCAGGAATGTTCTTCTAACTGATATCTCCTGAAGAACAGAGGCAAGGAAGTGCCTCTGGCCTCCTCTGCTCACGTGAGATGGCTGTAATGCAGGGACCCAGCAGCAACAGGTCTTAGAAAGATAAACCCTAATGGCTCTAAAGGAATATTTATTTTCCATTCGTAAAACCTGAATAAGAAATATTTCCCAGATTTATGTAGAGTTGAACTATTATTGTTTTATTAAAATGTCAGCGTTTAAAATTATTTAACTTCAATATTTTCCCATTTCTTGCAAGAAAGCTTGCCCCCCCCATCCCATGAGTTAGTATATGGCAAGTTTTTAAACACTTCATTTCCAATTAATTGCAATTTTACATTTTAATACATAACAAGAAATCACAGGTGGTAAGGATCTACCAAATTCACCACACTGTGTGGCCAACCTCACCAACTGATGCTCCTTTTACCCATCAGTCCAGGATGCTAGAGAAATGAGTCATGTCTTAGGAGAAAATTGCCTCCAAATCTTGCACTCCCTCCTCAATCCCTCTCTTTTGGGGCCATAAGCTTTGACTAGAAAGCCTCAGCTATGTGTGGTTAAAAAACCACCAAAATAGAATACAATGTCACTTGCAAAGAGGACAGAGGTTGTTTATCAATGCATATGGGTGAATTTATAAAGGCAAATTTGTTCCATGTGGAGGAAGTACCACATACCTGTCATCTTTCATTGAAGGATTTCTAAAAGGTTGGTTGTGGTGGAAGTTAGACACAGTGAAATTATTCTTAACAGTAGTGAAACAGTGCTGTGGGCTGGTCTGGGTTCACTCTCAGTAAAAGAGCTGAAAAACATAATCCTTCACAGTACAGAGTAGTGGTTACACAGCACACAGTGAACCTGGGAATCCCAGCCTGGATGCTCCTGGTCTGTGCTTTCCCCCACCAAAATCCCCTTCAAAATTATTCCAACCGATTTGTGATAACATGGAAAACACCAACAAATTCCTTGACTATTGAGATAAGAGCAATAGGTCAAAGGGAATTAGCAATTTTCAGTGCTGAGCTGCAGCAGTGATTCTGTAAAGCCTGAGTTTTGTTCAGGACATTGGTATTTCTAAACTCACTGCTGAGCTTTCAGGGCTGACCTGCCTAGAAATGAGAAATACCAGGGCAAGGACAAGCTGGAATTATTCATAACCACAATGTTTAGCTGCTGATAATTTACTGTAAGGATGTGGGACATCTCTGTATTTGCATTGCATAAGATGCTTTTTTTTTCAAAATTAAAAAAAATATAATTTCACTTCTCTGCACCTTCATACAACCAGACCTCAGGAAAGAGATAGATTTTTATCTATTTTCTGTTGGATACAATAACAGTTCTAGCATAGCCCCAGCTGCCATAGTGTTTGATTTCTATTCAAGCAAAATTGCATAGGAAACAAGTCCCATTCTAGAAATGTTAGATCTGAGTCAAAACAAGACGTTACACAGTTCGGTTAAAACAAGCTGATTTTCAGAACTAAAGGCCAAGTCAGGAGTGAGAGTAAGGGTGTGAAATCATTATAAAATAAACTCACAAATTCTATAAATTTTGGGCACTATAGGTATATGATCAAAAGAGGAATGTCTTGGTTAACTGTCACCATGTCAATGAAAGGTATTTATCTTTTGGCTTTCCAATGTCCTTTTTTTTTTTTTTTAAATCAACAGTTTCTAAGAATCCAGGAGCCAGTTCCCCAAAATGCAGACTCAATGTATTCCAATTCACTTAGATGCAGAGGGGAACCATGTTCTAAAACATTCCCGTAAGTGAGATTAAGGCACAAAACAATACTGGATGCTGGATCCCAAAACGATAATTCAACTTTATTTTATAACACAAAGGAGCAGAGAGAAAGAAGGAAGATAGAAGAGTAGGAAAAGCTGAGAGTAACTGTTAAAAGTACAGGACAGGAGTTATCACCACCATGTACTGCTGCTGGCTTGCAAGCTGGTGGATCTCTGCTGGGCTTCTTCCCTTGGAGCCTCCAAGGAATGAACCAAACCGGCAGGGTAACAGAGTGGCAGCAGCTTCCCCAGCAGTCCCCAGGCATGGCCTTAAATACCCTCACCCTGGTAGGCCCTGGATGCCCACTGCCACTTCATCAGTATCCAAGCAAAGGTCAGCTGGTACCAAGATGGGCCCTGAGTATCCATTGGCCGGTTCCCCAGTCTCCAAGCAAGATCTGTCTGGCATATAGTTTTTGGTAGAGTAAGTCCTTGTGTTGTTCTTGATTGTAACAACTTTTTATCTTTTTTTTTTGGTTGTCTACCTGCCTCTGATGGCTTTCTAGGTGCATCCTGGAGCTTTTGCAAGTAGCTCAGCTCCTGCAGCAGCCTAGCTGTGGTATCAAGGCTTTTTAGCTCCGTGCTTGAGATAAGGGCGAAGCAGAACCATGTTTTAATCAGTCCATTACACCACAGTAATAAAGTTTCAAAAAAACCTGCAAGGCTGTGATGAGACCTTCTACCCTGGGCTTTGATGCAGTTTTATTTTTTACATTTCAGCATAGAATTAGAATCAGTTTATTGCAAATACTGATGCCAAGAAAAAGCAGCAGCAGTAAAACTCAACAGCCACAGGTGCTATTGAGCTGGTATTTGTTTATTTCTGCACTGGATGCATGGGGGATAGCTCCGCCTAACACACACCTGCTCCCCCTTCCCAACTTCCTCTTTATACAGTTAGTTCACACATATTCATTTCATATTTTTACATATTCATGACCTTTCCAAGATGGGCGATGTTTTAGGATCTTAGGATGCGTCTTCTGGCACCTGCACACTTCTCTCTGGTGGTCGTCCCCGGTGGTCGTGGGGATGAAGGCTCGAACTCTTCCTCTCTGAACTTTTCAGCCTGTTCTCGGAACACGCGCAGTCCCTCAGTACCGTCTCGCAGCGACAGCTCCTCATTGGCTGCCCATCTGCTCAGCACCTCATTGGCTGCTTATTTGCTGCATTTTGCTACATTACACACCCTCTCATTGGCTGCCCCTTCGCGCCATCACGCAGCTTTCCCGTTGGCTGCTTATTGGCACCTCCTTATTGGCTGCTTACTGGTAACACAACTTCCTTCTTAGCAACAGCACAAGAACTGCAAAACTACATTTATTAAACTATGCAAATTACATGTCAACTTAACATTTTCCCTTATCAATGGCAACTTAACATTTTCCCTTATCAATACATCACATTTTATTTTCTTTTTTTCACTACATAATGAAATCACTTTAAAAATTGTTTTCACTTAACATCAGTGCTCAATCTTTTTATTCAACTGCAACTGCTAATAAAAAAATAAGAGTTAAAGGATGAATTTGTGATTTGAAAAAGGAAAAACTGGAAATCATAGGCCTGGAGATAAAGAAGGACGTGAACAGGGATTTCAATCTGTGTGGTCAGAACTTTCCAAACAAATTAACAAACTGGAAAGAATTTTTTTCTCTCCTATTTATTCTGTATGATTGTATATTCAGTGCAAAAAAATAAAGCCTAAAAAATCCTATGATTCCTGTCTATAACTATATACACTAAGCATATAGAGGGGAAAAGGGCCTTATAACGTAAAGATGAAGGACTATAAATTTAGTTTATGACGTGGAGAAGGGTTCCTGGGTGGGACAGAACAGCCTCATCCCAGGCCCCGTGGTCAGAGCCCATGGTCCCTTGGTAGCTCAGGTTGGAGCCTTACTGTGGGGCGGCCCCTGTGCAATGGTTGCCAGGGGCAGTGGGCTGGAGCTGCAGAGCGCCATGGAGACAGGCGGGGAGGGCGAAGAGTCTGCTAGGAGGTGATAGGGGAGATCCCCTCAGGGTCGCTGTGTTGTTCTGCGCCTCCTGCCTGTACCACCGGTGGTGGATCCTCCTCCTCTTGCACTGGGGAGTGTCCTGGGGGCTCTGAGCCCTCCTCTTCAGAGGCCGCCCAGGGGAACGATCTCTGCCCTGACCAGGAGTGGAGGGACTTGACACTGTCTCCACTGCCTGTCTGGGGATGGCCAGGGGGTGGCTAGGACCACCCCTGGGGGCAGCTTCTTCTCACTGCCTGTGGGGCAGGAGGCCACCCCTGGCAGCCTTTTCCTGCTGACTCCTGTGTAGCCAAGGTCACACAGGGGCCAGGAACCATCGTGCCCAGATCCTGGACCAGAATCTACCCATGGCCTTGGGGGCCTGAGGGCTGCTGGTATCCACGGGTCTGGGACCAGTCACCATTGGCCACTGACAGAGCTTTGGGGTCCATCTCTATGGCCATGTCTGCTGCTTGCAGAAGGCTAAGCCAGGCTCTGTCTGAGTGTGGGGAACGTGGGGTCACAATGCATCCCCTGCTGATGTCACCACCAATTGCCACTGGTTGTCGAGGACATCCCATTGTGACAACACTTGAGTCACAATGAAAGACTGACCTTGCCCTTACCGGCCATTTCCTCAACGTGAAGTGACAGCTCTCAGTCCTCCACTCTCCACAGACTTTTTTTGAGAAGCAGACAGGACCATGGAGCCGGATCCCAAAGCTCTGCCACTGGCCAGCGGTGAGACTGTGACCGGTCCCAGCCCCCTGGATGCCAGCAGCCCTCAGGCCCCCGAGGCCATGGGTGGTTTCTGGTCCAGGGTCTGGGCACGATGGTTCCTGGATCCCATGTGGCCTTGGCTACGCAGAAGGCAGCAGGAAAAGGATGCCGGGAGCAGCAAGCTGAGCGAGGGACAGGGAAAAGAAGCCACACCCCAGGGCGGTCCCCACCACCCTTTGGCCGTCCCCAGACAGGCAGCAGGGAAAGTGTCAGGTCCGTCTGCTCCTGGTCGGGGCAGAGATCGCTCCCCTGGGCGGCTCCCGAAGAGGAGGGCTCAGAGCCCCCAGGACACTCCCCGGCGCAAGAGGAGGAGGATCCGCCGGCGGCGGCGCAGGCAGAAGCGCAGGAGGCACAGAACAACACGGCGGCCCTGAGGGGATCTCCCCGTGACACCACCCAGCAGACTCCCTGCCCTCCCCTCCCATCCCCACGGGGGCCTGCAGAGCAGTTGTGAAGTTTCTCTTCTGGATGGACTAGGGGCTGAAGACATCGAGTCTGCCTTTTTAGGAACTGGGTCCTGGATACTTAGAAATTGTTATTAAAAAAAAAAAAACCAAACACATTGGAAACCCAAAACATAAATACTTTCTGATGATATGGCAATGATTAACCAAGAAATGCCTCCTTTGATCATGTATCTATAATATCCAGCCATGAATTTACTCAATTTGTTAGTTCATTTTATACCAATTTCACACCCTTACTCTCATTCATGGCTTTGTGGTTTACTTCCGGAAATTATCTTATTTTAATTGAACCATGTAGTGCCTTGTTTTGACTTAGGTGGAATGTTTCTAGAATGAGATTTCTTTCCTGTCCAATTTTGCTGGAATAGAAATCAGTGGGGCAGATGTTGCTATGATAGAGTGATTTGTGTGTCCCAGAGCAAATAAATAAAAATCTACCTGTTTCCCGAGGCCAGGTTGTATGAAGAGGCAGAGGAAGAAAATTATCAGGTGGTCAAAGCTCAAATATTCTTGAGGCCATAAGTCTGAAATCTGTCTCCTTTCACAAGGCAATAAATTAAAGAGAAGGTGAACTAGATACTGTATAAAGAGTCTGCCTTAATTCTGGCCCCATGCACAGACCCCTGGATCGGTTGCTGAAGCACGAATTTGTTTCTCTCCTCCAATGAAGCTGCAATTACTTTAGGAAAGTGGTGAAGCCATACACATTTCTGGTGTCAAACAAGTTTTATCTTTGTGTCAATTGGTAGGACTTGTGCTGTCTGGTTAGGCAGCAAGTCCCTAGGTAAGGTTGATCCTGCTCCTGTTTTGGCAGTGTTATTTCTAGGTTAATTAGTTTTTTTCTTATAAGCTGTGGAATTTCTGGCTTTCTGGGAACTGCTACCATTTTTATTTTACATTTGCTTTTGTTGCCCTCTGGTAAATTATGGCAAGGAAAGGATGGAACTCAGTATCGGCATAAACTGTGACAAAGCCTCACTCAGCTGCAGTAATACCAAAATTTCAAGTGAGTTCACAGTACTATAGCATGGATAAACACAAATGCCTCCTGATAACTGAGTCAGGGCTGTAGCTGTGTGCACAGCTTTGTGTATGATCTCCATAATTCAAAAATCCCATCAGTTCAGGTTTCTGGAAATTCTATTCTTCCCTCCCTTAAAGACAAAACTCCTAGAGACTCAACTAAAAGCAGATTTCTTGAAATTTTCCTAGAAGTAAGCAGTCTGTAAGATGTCATGAGATTCTGACATGCTGGTTTCTGTAAGGTATGGAAGCAGTGCAATTTCTTATGCACTCCCATCATTTACCCACAGTGCTCCTACCTAATGTAAGCAAACACTTGAAATCATGAAATCATTAAGTTTGGAAAAGACCTCCAAGATCATCAAATCCAATCTGTGACCCGTCACCATCTTGTCAATCAGACCAGAAGAATGAGTGCCATGTCCAGTTGTTTCTTCAACACCTCCAGGGATGGTGACTCCACCACCTTCCTGGGCAGCCCATTCCAAAGCCTGATGACCCTTTCCATGAAGAAATTCTTCCTGATGTCCAGACGGAACCTCCTCTGGCACAGAATGAGGCCTTTTTATCGTGTGCTATCACTTGTTGAGGATTTATCTACTAGGATTCATCTTTTTTTTTTCTTCTTCTATATTTTTAATTTTTTAACCTTCTATTTTTATTTTATTCTTCTTATTCTTTATCTCCGTTTATCCTTTTTTAAAAATCTTCTTTTCAGAATAAGTTATGCATAGTAAATCACATCTAGAAATCTACAGCGAGCTAGAATTAGAATGAGGAAAATATGTGATGCCTTGAGGACAGCACTTCAGCACTTTCCTAGAGCGTAGGCCTCTGGTAATGTAGCCGTTGAGATGCTCTTGGATCCTTACTGCTGACAAATGAAAACTGGAGATATGAACCTAGAGAAAATGAACCCTGCCATAAGGAACATCAAGAACATCATATACAGGAACCATAGAATCACAGAGTCATAGAATCAGATGGGTTGGAAAGGACCTCTGAGATCATCAAGTCCAACCCTTGATCCACTACCACCACAGTTGCTAGACCATGGCCTCATCTTAAAAACTGCCAGGGATGGAGAATCCATCATGTCCCTGGGCAGCCCATTCCAATACCTGATTACCCTCTCTGTAAAGAATTTCTTTCTAATGTCTAACCTAAACCTCCCTGGCACAGCTTAAGGCCATACCCTCTTGTCCTACTGCTGGTTGCCTGGGAGAAGAGACCAACCCCCCCCACCTGCCCACAACCTCCTTTCAGGGAGTTGAAGAGAGCAATGAGGTCTCCCCTGAGCCTTCTCTTCTCAAGGCTAAACAGCCCCAGCTCCCTCAGCCTCTCCTCATAGGACTCGTGCTCCAGTCCCTTCACCAGCCTTGTTGCCCTTCTCTGCATCTGCTCCAGCACCTCAACATCTTTCCTGAACTGAGGGGCCTAGAACTGGACACAGTACTCCAGGTGAGGCCTCACCAGTGCTGAGTACAGGGGCAGAATCACTTCCCTGGTCCTGCTGACCACACTGTTCCTGATCCAGGCCAGGATGCCATTGGCCTTCTTGGCCACCTGGGCACACTGCTGGCTCATGTTCAGCCTCCTGTCAATCAGCACTCCCAGGTCCCTTTCTACCTGGCTGCTCTCCAGCCACACTGTCCCCAGCCTGTAGCGCTGCAGGAGGTTGTTGTGGCCGAAGTGCAGGACCCGGCACTTGGCCTTGTTGAACCTCATCTTGTTGGAACCAGCCCAACTGTCTAGCCTATCCAGGTCCCTCTGCAGAGCCCTCCTGCCTTCCAGCAGGTCAACACTCCCTCCCAACTTGGTGTCGTCTGCGAATTTGCTAATGATGGACTCAATCCCCTCATCTAAATCATCGATAAAGATATTAAACAGAACTGGGCCCAACACTGATCCCTGGGGGACACCACTGGTGACCGGCTGCCAACTGGATGCAGCACTGTTCTCCACCACTCTCTGGGCTCAGCCCTCCAGCCAGTTCTTAACCCAGCAGAGAGTGCCCCTGTCCAAGCCATGGGCTGCCAGTTTTTTCAGGAGTATATTATGGGAGACAGTGTCAAAGGCTTTGCTGAAGTCCAGATAGACTACATCCACAGCCTTCCTCTCATCCACCAGGCGGGTCACCTGATTGTAGAAGGAGATCAGGTTGGTCAGACAGGACCTGCCCTTCCTAAACCTGTGCTGCCTGGGTCTGATCCCTTGTTCATCCTGTAGGTGCTGTGTGATTGCACCCAGGATGACCTGCTCCATAACCTTGCCAGGCACTGAGGTCAGACTGACAGGCCTGTAGTTTCCTGGGTTCCCCTTCTGGCCCTTTTTCTGGATTGGTGTGACATTTGCCAACTTCTAATCATCTAGGACCTCCCCAGTGAGCCAGGACTATTGGTAAATGATGGAGAGCGGTTTGGCGAGCTCTTCCACCAGCTCCCTCATCACCCTTGGGTGGATCCCATCTGGTCCCATAGACTTGTGAGGATCCAAGTGGCTCAGCAGGTCGCTGATTGTTTCCTTCTTGATTACGGGGGGACTATTCAGCTTCATATTCCTATCTACATGCTCCAGAAGCCAGCTGTCCTCAGAGAGACCTGTCCTACTGTTGAAGACTGAGGTAAAGAAGGTGTTAAATACCTCAGCCTTTTCCTCATCTTTAATAACTATGTTCCCCCCCATGTCCACTGAAGAATGGAGGTTTTCCTTGTCCCTCTTTTTGCTACTGATGTATCTAAAGAAAGACTTTCTATTTTCCTTAATAGAAGTGGCAAGACTGAGTTCAAATCTTGCCTTCGTCTCTCTGATTTTCTTTCTACATGACCTAACTAAATTCCTGAACTCTTCCTGAGTAGCCAGCCCTTTTTTCCATAATCAGTAGGCTCTCTTTTTCATCCTAATTTCCCTCAAGATCTCCCTGTTCAGCCAGGCTGGCTGTCTTCCCTGCTGGCTTGCCTTTCGGCAGACTGGGACAACCTGTTCTTGTGCATCTAAGACTTCCTTCTTGAAGTATGTCCATCCCCCCTGGACCCCTTTGTTTTCAAGGGCTGTTTCCCACGGTACTCTCTGAACCAGTCTCTTGAACAGGCTGAAATCTGCCCTCCGGAAGTCCAGCTTACAGGTTTTATTGATGGCCCTCCTTGCATCCCTGAGTATTGAGAATTCTATTATTTCATGGTCACTGTGCCCCCACTGTGCTCATCCCTTAGGCTGACAAGGCAGAACAACAGCTTTGATGGCAAAAAAAGATGTGAAAAACTTCTGTGAGGTCTCTGCTGTCAGTTTACACAGAGAAGACCCTACAATTTTTTAGGTTTCCTTCTATTCTTCTCTAATTATTAAAGACCAAGTATATTTGTTTTAAGAATGCAAAGATAATAGATTTTAAAGTAATTAGTGCAGTATATAATTAATCAAGTCTTCCTGAAAACCTTTAATTTAACTAGAAGGGTCTGTTGGATTTTGTGGTAGTTTCTAAATTAAGCAGTTTATTTCAGATGCCTTTAAAGGTGAGAATAGTGCCCACAATAGAATTCTGTCCTAAGCCATCTTTACCTCTAGAGGTTTGCCTCAAGTCACAGCACATGACTATTAATTTACTTCATGGAATATCCATGAGGTTGGTGTTTCAAGTAAAAGTCAGGGATTTTTTAATGAGAACCATTAACACATCTTGCACTAAATATAGCTACCTTAAATTCCTAAATCATTAAGAAATGTGCATAAGCACAGTCCTTTTGTTTTACTGTATCTTATTGCCTAAAAAAAAAAGCAGAAAAGCGGAGGAGCATGGATCAGCTTGCAGCTTACAGAGCTGGCAGACTGCTAAAAAAAGCTAAATCATAAAGAATGTTTTTAACTCTTAGCATCAGATGCCTGTTGTAAAAAAAATAAATAATAAAATAGGTCATAGTCTGATGAGTTCTTTGTCCTGGACACATAGTAAATGGATTTCAGAGTGTGTGTGTGAGAGAGAGACAGCGCCCGTAAATTTTCATTGTGATTCCTAACTGCAAATTCTTTTTTCTTTCTTTCCTTTTTTTTTTTAATTACTTCACTGCACAACACCATGGCTTTTGTCCCTACTTTGTCTGCAAGAACATGAAAGAGCAGATTGATGGGTTTGTCTGTGATAAACCCATCTCTGATTGCAGAGCCTCTCTTCTAACTCATGGTAATACACTAACCACTAGTTGTACTCTTATGTAAGGAAAGACAGCCTGACACCTACTCGTGGAGCTGTAAATCAGCCTCTTCCAAGATCTCAGCAGAAGTATAAGGAAAAAAAAAACCAGTTGAAGGCATGAATATAATAAGTGTTGTGCTTCAGTAGCAGGAGCATCACTCCACAGTAGCCTCCTGCCCATCTCTACAGAGGGTGATTTGCTCTGTGCTTGACTCTAACCATCCAGTGCAGTACTTGGAGACTCAGTTCTCCATTCCGTGTGTTGGAGAGACCTTTGGTTCAGAGGTTTCAATCTGCAGATGTCATTGCCAAATATTAAATAGAGAAGGATAAGTCTTCCTATTGAAACCATTAGTGATGGCTCACTGAGATTCAAGTAGAAAAAACCAAAATTAATGTTTTCATGTCATTGCTGTCATCTGTTTTATTTTAAATGTGCTCCTCTGTATCTAACAAGCCTAACGCTGATTTTCCAAGGCAAACATTCAAAGCTACCTTGCTCCCAGTTATCTCATTTACTGATGGGTGTGTTTCTCTTTTAAGGGCTGTCATGTAGTTGCAAGGGCTGGCAGTGCAGGGTGATAGACCAATTTAAGGCCATGATGACCATCCTGATCCATTTGGGAAAAACTTCAGCACCTGGAGGGGACATTCCCAGAAAAACCATTGTCAGATGATAATGAGTTACACAAAAAGGGACAAAGAGACCCTGATGGCTTTCTGAAAGTCCTCAACAAAATGGGGAGACTTCCCAGCAACAGACTGATAGGATCAATGAAGGATGAAGTGCTATGGAAATAGCATGGCCTTTCTTTGCAACATCCTGTGGGAACACAGGGAACCCACCCTTAGGCCTATGTCTATCACTCCAAAAATTATTATTGACTATAGTCACTCAAACTGCCTAAGAAAAAAGGTATAAAAAGATATTGGACATGAGCAAAATCGGGGAGAAGTTCCATCATCTCTGCAGGGGTAATTAACAAGGTGCCCTGTCTCCTTCCACTCCTTCAGACACTGTAGAGGTGAGCAACCATTTATTGTGCTTTCTTTACCTTGACCTTGCCTTATACCTTATAGATTACCGTCTTTACCTTTACCCCATAGATACCTTATTTACTAATTTTACTTTGCTACTTTGCTTTACAGATACTAATTTTACTTTGTCCTACACTTTGTAACTTACTGGGTATACATCTTACTTTATATTCTTTTTTTATGTTTGTTGTCCTATATTGTACTTTACTGCCAACTCGTTGTTTGTGGTTTGCTTTAAGGCGTGCATTTCCTTACCTTAGTGAGTTAAAATATGTGTTAATGGGAAGCGGCTGTATTCTTTCTTTTTTACTTTATGTTAACAAGTGTGTTTAGATTTTGCTCGTGTGGTTAAACGTTATCACCAGCGATGCAAACTCTACAGTAGTTTGTCACACACTTGTATTAATAAAAGTTATTTCGTGAGCTGCTGGAGTTAGTCCAGTTTGTTTCTGGTGCTGGCAGCCTCCTAACTTGCAGGAGAACGTTGCTGGGAAAGTTCTCCATTGCTATTAGGTGCCATCCCCATGTCAGGGTATCAAATGTCCTGTCCATCACAGTGAATCTGTCTAGCGAAGGGTCTCTTAAGGTGAGGCATGGACAGACTGTTTTGGGCTTTAAAAGGTTTTGATATTCTGGGGACACTGATAGCCAATAAAAAATATATTAATACAGGTGGGACAAGAAATCTTTACATTTCTGCCCCTTTTCACATGACATGCATGCGGTCATGGCCCTGACAAACCAGGTTACAATTCCTTTTCCATTAATTTCTAGAAAAATTTTATTCACTTATTACTTTGATAGTACTTTTGCACCATTTCTACCAATAATAAGCTGTTGATTGTAACCATTACTTCACCAACACTAACAAACAACAAAATTCAAAGAAAAGTTGAGATGCTGCAGTTCCCTGTACCGGGTGGAAGCTAATCTTCACCTTGTTTTCACATGCATTTCTGGCAACATCTGATTTTTTTAATTTAGACACGCCGGCCCATTGTTTTGCAATGCAAATACAGAGATGTCCCACATACTTACAGTAAATTATCAGCAGCTAAACATTGTGGTTATGAATAATTC